>NC_084621.1:39984477-40064477 GCF_033978795.1 Nerophis ophidion | reverse complement strand
TAAATCCATCCATCCATCCATCCATCCATCCATTCTCTACCGCTTATTCCCTTTGGGGTCGCGGGGTGCGCTGGTGCCTATCTCAGCTACAATCGGGCGGAAGGCGGGGTACACCCTGGACAAGTCGCCACCTCATCACAGGGCCAACACAGATAGACATACAACATTCACACTCACATTCACACATTAGGGCCAATTTAGTGTTGCCAATCAACCTATTCCCAGGTGCATGTCTTTGGAGGTGGGAGGAAGCCGGAGTACCCGGAGGGAACCCACGCATTCACGGGGAGGACAAGGGATTGAAACCAGTACTACTCAGGACCTTCGTATTGTGAGGTAGACGCACTAACCCCTCTGCCACCGTGAAGCCCACCTGAATAAATGATTCTGATATTCCGTACATCGCATGTTGTACAAGTAAATGGTCTTCATTTTGCTGCATGAAAATGTTTTAACCTTCTCTAGTAATTGATAAAATGTAATATTGAGGATATTAATAATTCTGTAATTGGGGACTCGATAAGAACATTTTATAAAATAATATACACAATATTTCAGCCGGACAGAAAGATCCCCACATTGCCCTCATTTTCCTCAACTGACGTAGTAGTATTTCATTAGGTGCAAATATTACAGACTAACATTACAAAACATCTGTGACAAAGCATGATCGTTATCAAAGACATTTTTCATTTTGATAATGAAAGGGTTTTCTCTAAATTGCCAAAATACCTTTGGCGATGATGCATATATTCTTTTAAAAAGGCAAAAAAGGTGAATATACATTTAAAACAAATCTGTTATTAATAGATATAGTATTACCATATATATATATATATATATATATATATATATATATACATATATATATATATATTTTTTTTTTTTTACATAATACTGTATTGTTTTGTTTTGAAATTGTTGCTGCTCATTGTGCAATGTACTTTGTTGACAATTTTTTTTTTTTTTTTTTAAAGATTTCTCAAATTCTTTTGGTCATATTTTCTGTAGCAAAAACATTTGGCATTTCGCATCTATTTCCGGTATAATTGGAGACTGTACATGTGTTTTAGATACTGTTGTGCCATGTCCGTGACGAAAAGCGAGCTGCACCGAGCCTGACGTCACACTTGCTTTGAGTTGCTTGGAGCCTTTCTCTCAATAAAAGCTGCCAGTGTGAACTTAAATTGTGAAGATCGCTGTCCACAGGTATATCTTGAATATAACAAAGTAAGTCCACAGCGCGGGACACGGTGCCTCCGCTCCAAAAAACCCTGCGCATATAGTTTACGTCAAAACAACGTCCGTTTCGGGAGCACTGTTCTGGTGATTAAAGTACGTCTTTTTCCGGCCACATTTTTGGTGCATCATTAGTCAACAGTGGGCAAATAATAAACTATATATATTCATTCATATTTTATCTACCTGCTGGTGTTAATGTGTATGTTAGTGTGTTATAATGGCCATTTTTGTCATGGTTTGTGAATACACCATGTCAACGCAAGAATGAACAACTGTTGTGTGTCTAGAAGTGAAGCCCGGAGGCAGACGTGTGCACACAGAGGACTTGTTGGAATTGGGTTATCATAACATTGGCAATACAAGCTAAAAATATAGTCAGTTTTTTTTTTCTTCTGGACGCTGCATTACATTATATTACTTTATTTTGTTAAGTGTGGCGGCTGATATGAAGCCTCATAGTAAGAAGAAACCCTAAATGTAGTTAAACCAGGTGTACAGCGTAGCGCTTTTATTTTGAAGCCGGAAAAGTTTGTGATTGGTTTTGTGAAAGTGTCTTGATATGTCTTGATGTCGGATCAACTGTTTGCAATAAAAAAAAAGTCTCCTTTCGCCATCCTGCTAACCATCTTTCATTTCTGTTGAGCTTTTAGGTCATCTTACTTACTAAATTAGTCACAGAACCAACCTAAATGTCATGTTATCACTGCACCTTAATCGTAATCTGAACACGCAAGGGAAGCACCACTCACCTCTGAACAATGCACACAGCAGGTGTTTGCTGCCAGAATGTTGTCTCTTCTCACCGCAAAAATAGTTATTTTTTGTCGGTAGAACAACTTGCCGTGGCTTTGAACCTGATATTTACATTAGGTAGACTTTCTTTTGTCCATTTCTGCTCGCTTGTGGTTCATCAGTAGCAAGTGAACTGCAGCTATGTTCCCTTCCTATGACACGGCCCAAGTGTCAAAAAGGAAGTGTTTGCGTTTATCGCCCGTTAAAAAACATGCCAATATTGAAATTTATAGTAAACTTGTTGTTATTGACTTAACTTTGACAGCCCTAGAAAAAATGAAAACATTTTTAGCAAGAGATTGTGCACCAGCAAATTCAGGATATAACATCTTACAGCAGGGAAATGTTTTATTAACACCTGCTTTTTAGGTCTTAAACAAGTCATCTATGTGTGCATGTAAAAGGAGCAATGTTTTTGTATTAATTCCAATTACACTCAGTATATGCATTCATTATGTTCTACTATTTGTCCTTGAAATAAAATTTAAAATAATAGTAATAAAATAAAATGAATGTATGGTATGCATGTTCATTCACAGATCTTTAACATGATATCTCAAAACAAATATCTAATATAGGTCAAAACGATCAATTAGTATGTTAAGTGGATTTGTAATGTTCTAGCAATAGGAATTGTAATTCATGTTTAGGTTGCACACAGACCTATTTGAGTGACGAACCGGAAGCCAGTGTTGCCAGCCACCAATGTGTATGTGTCTGTGTCGTGTGTGTAGAATGAAAATAAAAAGACCCAGTGATTATCTAAATGTTCACTTTTTCAAGTGCATTAATATTGGCCCGTGGATTACTGGATCGCTTGAAGGACGGTTGGGTTGATGAAGTGGGCCGCAGCAGCAGTGGTTGTGAGTTAAGTGGCGTTCACTTCAAACTGGCGCTAACTCTCATTAGCGTGCGAGACTTTTGGGACAATGAGGAAATAATGTGGTGTTACAAACTTTTGAGTGGTGTTGTTTCCCTATTCTAGATTATTCAAAGCTGATTATCATCTACCCGTGAGTAGTAGCAGCACTTCAACTGAGTGTGACAGCATTTCATAAACACCATAGTCAGCTGGATAACAAAAAAAATACAGATAGCAGTGTCATTAGTCCAGAATATGAACGATCTTCCTGAACTGACCCAATTATGAAATGGTACCAAAAGATACCGGTACATGGTATACATGGTATACAACCCTAGTGACGTACAGTATTAAGTAATAAAACTCACATAATTCCAAACAAAAATATGGTCTGCTAGGTTGAATACATCAAAGTATAGATATTACCTTATGTTTACGTAACAAGGCTACATTTCTCTTTGTGTGTAGGCTAGTGACCCCACCTCCACCCACAGAGACAAAGACTGACATGACTGACAAAAGGTTCATGCCACTACAGATGAAACAAAACAACCACGGACATGTCAATTGTATTCATCCTTTGCCAGAAGGTTATGTATTTGCTAGGATTGGTTTGTCTGTTTGTTAGCAAAGTACAGTAGCTCTAAATGTTATGGTAGGGATATTAAGCTAGATTGTTCAGGGGGGACAGTCCCAGAAAGCTAAGGACCGTGGGCCGGACTTCTCCCTTCACTACTATTCTAATTGTGTATATCTCTGAAAACCAACATCCTCTGTAGTGTCACAAAAGTTAAAAATTGTGGCAAAATATAACCATGTTATGTAAAACACAAGTATCCACTGCAAAGGATGCTGACTTTCAGGAAGTTCAAATTGAACGACACCACACCTTAAACGTTTTATTTACTAACTCAAAAATTAAAACACAAGCGATGTGTTTGCAACTTTGCACTGGTTCAAGTTCCTCTATGCAACAGGAACGCTCTGTTTTTAAGGTCCTACGAGAAAAAAGCTATACAAATATAATCTTTATCACAGCGCTCTAATGTTTTTAGGAATCTGCAGCAAAAATGTTAGTACTGATTTGATGTCATTCCTGGGCCAGACTTGGCCCCCGGGCTGCCAGTTTAATAGCCCTGTGTTCCTGTATTATGGTTTGATTTTGATGAAACACTTAGGAAACGTCAGAAACGGAATAAGGAACAAGCGATTAGGCTTTCACGGTGATCCGGATGACTGATTGTGGTCTGGATTTTTTTAAAGGACTCTCAACTATTGGGAAAATGGTCCCCCACATCTGCGGTCCCCTCCAAGGTTTCTCATTATCATCCCATTAGGTTGAATTTTTCTTGCCCTGATGTGGGATCTGAGCCGAGAATGTCGTTGTGGCTTGTGCAGCCCTTTGAAACACTTGTGATTTAGGGCTGTAGAAGTAAACATTGATTGATTGATTGATTGAAAAACAACTCAATGATTTTCTCCTTTCTTCATCGACAGTACGAAGCACTGTGTTCGCTGCGCGATTCAAGCGTACTTCGCAACTCTGACTGTTAAAGGGGAACATTATCACCAGACCTATGTAAGCGTCAATATATACCTTGATGTTGCAGAAAAAAGACCATATATTTTTTAACCGATTTCCGAACTCTAAATGGGTGAATTTTGACGAATTAAACGCCTTTCTCTTATTTGCTCTCGGACCACCTAGGTGACGTCACGTTGTGACGTCACCTAGGTAGTCAATCCGCCATTTTCTCAAACACATTATAAACATTGAGTCAAATCAGCTCTGTTATTTTCCTTTTTTTCGACTGTTTTCCGTACCTTGGAGACATCATGCCTTGTTGGTGTTCTGTCGGAGGGTGTAACAACACGGTCAGGGACGGATCCAAGTTGATTTACGTAGAGTGTGCATCAATTAGCACGGCATGCTAATCGATGCTAACATGCTATTTAGGCTAGCTGTATGTACATTTGTACAGTAGCTATATTTGCATCCAACCTTTTCCTCCACCCACATGTAATGCCAAACAAACACTTACCAATCGACAGATTTAAGTTGCTCCAGTGTCACAAGATGCGAAAGATCCTTTGGTCTGCACATTTTACCGGCGATGCTAAGGCAGACATGGCCGAATAGCGTCAATAGCTTCCGTTTCTTCTTCAATTTCGTTTTCGCTATCTGCCTCCATACTCCAACCATCCGTTTCAATACATGCGTGATCTGTTGAATTGCTTAAGCCGCTGAAGTCCGAATCTGAATCTAATGTCGCTATATCTTGCTGTGCTATGAGCCATGTTTGTTTGTATTGGCATCACTGGATGACGTCACAGGAAAATGGACGGTGGCTTCACAAATAGCGAAAATCAGGCAATTTAAAGCCTTTTTTCGGGATATTCCATGATGGGTAAAATTTTGAAAAAACTTCGAAAAATAAAATAAGCCACTGGGAACTGATTTTTATTGGTTTTAACCCTTCTGAAATTGTGATAATGTTCCCCTTTAAGCAAAGAGGCTTTCAGACACGCTTTGTGTTTTTGAGTAAAACTACAAAATAAGTCACCATTGGGTCAAAAGAAAGTTGAGTGACAGCACGTTGCACTATCAAATCCATCAAGGAACGTTGGCTATTAATTTCATTCTTATATACAGTATATGCACATATTACGCATAGTTTTACTGCATGTATAATTGTAATTATCCTATATCAGAGGTCGGCAACCTTTACCACTAAAAGAGCCATTTCGACCCATTTCACAAAATGAGGAAGACAATGGGAGCCAACATCTTCTGGTGGTCACCCAGATGACAAGAATAAGGGCATGCTATGAAGCCATTGCCTTAAACACCTTCTACAACATGTACAAACTGCTTGCCAGTCCAGCAACATGTTGTGAGAGGCTTCCGCAGATGAACGCACACGACCGGAAGGCATACTGGGTGACTTCCTGACTATGTTATACACCCTGCGAGCACCAAACCCCGCCCACCTCAACCACGCAGGGGGTTGGTGCTCGCGGGGTGTATAACATAGTCAGGAATTGTCATAGAAGCAAAGGATTCTGGGTATTTGTTGTGTTGCGTTTATCTTGTGTTACTGTGAGGATTTTCTCCCGAAACGTGTTTGTCATTCTTCTTTTGTGTGGGTTCACAATGTGGCGCATATTAGTAGGAGTGTTAAAGTTGTTTATATCACAACCGTCAGTGTACTCTGTGTCACCCAGTATGCCTTGCAATCTCATACATGTACCGATAGAAGCAGCAAAATGCATGTCTCCGGTTGGCACGCAAATAGCATTCCGTGAATGGCGGGCGCGATGACGTTCAAGAAGACGTTAAGAGTAATATCATCCCAGCACGCCCTTAATATTATAGACCGAGTGAAAATTGGACAACGTTGACTCCGGGTGATGTCTGGGAGAGGCATTGAATTCCGGAATCTCCCCGCAACAATCTGGGGGGTCGGTGATTGTGCAGCTGAGCCGCATCAGAGTTGCCAAAGAGCCGCATGCGGCTCCGGAGCCGCGGGTTGCCGGCCCCTGTCCTATATGAAATGTGTTGTGTGTTCTTTTTTGGGGTCTACCATGGATCAATTGGATTTACATTATTTCATGGGACAATATAAGGGGAAAAAAATGCTTTGGTTTTTCACATTTTGGTTTTCGTCAGTTCCATGGGAACGGATTACTAACAAAAACCAAAGTATAACTGTATAATACAATTACATTATTGTTTTGAATCCATGTTTTTAAGTAATGAGTCAAAGCTGATTAGTGATCAAATAGCAAGTGGGATAATGAGATCTACTGAATGTTTTTTAGTTTCCTTTTTGGTCAAGCCTCTTTTGAAAAATGTATCAAAACATTAGTTAAAAAATAGACCAATAGAAACATGACCAGCTCTTTTTGTTTCAGTAGGAGAAGCAAACAGAGCTTATCGATTAGATGCTGAAATGAAGCATCAGATAGATCATGTGATCTGTGTGAGAGCTGACCTTTAGTAATGGCGTATTGTGTCGGTTGGTTAATGATGACACTGAATGAACTGTGCAGTCATGAAAAAAAAAACAAGTCTATAAACGACTAGTTAAAAAATATTTTTATATTTGATCTTGTAGAAATTAGATCTTTACAACACGATATGTTAATTCTACCATCTGGAGTAGAACAAACCTCTTTTGCATTACTTAATTTTTCCGTATGGATTTCAAGCCCATGCGATCCCTCTAATGTTGTGTCTTGTCAATAGCCTGCCTGTTTTGTGTATTTAATATTTACCAGCATCCAAGCATCAATATTACAAGATGAATTAGTCTGGAAGTCATAGATTTTTCTTTTAGTGACAGAGAAAAAAGGCAAATAAATCAAATGGTTCATTATGTATAAATGACTGCAAAGTAGGAGTATTTTTGCATTGTGTATTTTGGGGAAGTTTTAAGCGACGTCATTGTGAAAACAAATTTGCTCTTGACCTAAAAACAATGCAATATGCATAATTGTCATGTTTGTTGTTGCCAATGTCACTTTGTACAAGAAATACAAATACATACATGTCATCTATTTTTATACTCATTCTTACCTATGTATGTTTGACAAACATTCCACTTTTTTTTTTTCTTACCCCCCTTCTTTTTTGTAAAGGGCGCCGAAAGTTGGCAGACCCGTCAGCAATATTGTTCTGTTTCCCTGTAATGTTTGTCTGATCTTAAATGGGATTGTAAAAAAAATTCTAATTTCTCCTCGGGGATTAATAAAGTATTTCTGATTCTGATTAATCAGTGACTATTTCTTGTTGCAACACTCTCAAATAAACTTACAATTCTGTCTTTGTTCAATTCTAAATCTGATCATACACATGTTAAACTATTCAGAAGGTGTATTAGTCGATCTGAGGCAACTTTAGGTCATTTTGACAAGGTACCTGAGCTGAAGATCCATCCATTTCCTACCACTTATTCCCTTCGGAGTCGCGGGGGGCGCTGGAGCCTATCTCAGCTACAATCGGGCGGAAGGCAGGTGAGCTGAAGATGATTTATTTATTTTATAGTCATACCAAAGACTATAAAAATGTTACCCATTACTTCCCTGCTTGGCACTCAGCATCAAGGGTTGGAATTGTGGGTTAAATCACCAAAAATGATTCCTGGGCGTGGCACCGCTGCTGCCCACTGCTCACCTCACCTCCTAGGGGGTGAACAATTTTCCTGAAGGAACTCTCCTGACGGAATAAATAAAGTACTATCTAATCTATCTAACAAGGGGATGGGTCACATGCAGAGGACACATTTCATCACACCCAGTGTGTGTGTGTGACAATCATTAGTACTTTACTTCATTTGACTAACAGCACTGAAAGAAACAGGATTAGGTTTTAGCAAAGAAAATACATTTAAAAACATCAATTATAATCACATCGCTTTTGAGCAAATAACATGTTGACACTCAACAATCAACTAAAAGTATTTGGAAAATATCCCTTCTATCAACAGCTTTGAACAACATTGGTAACAGGACTTTGCAGTAATATTGACCCTCCCCAGTCATAGAAAAATAAAGGTGAAACTCAAAACAATTGAATATTGTGCAAAGGTTTGTTTATTCGAACAATTAGATTTACAAGGTGAAACTAACATACAGTGTGAATATATGACATGCAACTCAAGATATTTCAAGCTTTTTTTTTGATAATTATGGCTTACAGTCTAAAAAAAAAACTCAAAATGAAATTCAAAGAAAATTTGTTGTTTTCAAAAACTGTAAGCCATGATTTTCACAATTACCGGTATAACAAATAAAGGATACTTTGCATGTAATAACTTTACTTCACATATTACTTTCCCATTTGAAGTTAAAGTGCAAACATGAATTAACTTTTACACAATGTTTTGGAATATTTCACATTTTTTTAGAGGGGTAATGCATCAGGGCACAGGTGTCAACCTTAAGGCATCATTTGATGAAAGCCTGGAAATAAAGTGTGTTGATAGAGAACTCTCTTTCCTAATAAATGTATTCGTTCTTTCCATTTTGACAGAATAAATGTATGTACTGCATGAGATTGCACACCCTTTACATGATAATATCTGATCGTACAACAAATATGCTATTATTATATGCTGTGTTAAAAAATGTTTGTAAAATTACAAACAGTAAACATTTTTTGCTTGTCACTTTGACTTAATATTTCAAAGCAAGTCCATCAATTGGATCAATAAGATAATCAAATGCACAGGCAATTGTTTAATAATATCAATAAGATTAAGATTAGTTTATTTCAAAGGGGACGATGCAATTTCCTAAAACACATGGTTAAAAAAGCCAGAATGAGCCAGAAGGCTAGTTTTCATCTATAGTCCCCTGGCCATGATGTAAAAAAGGCAGTAAAATTTAAAATTTCAAAGAAAAAAAGAAATAGAGAGAAAAAAGAAAAAAAGCACACAATACCTTTACGATATATTATAAAAAAATAAAATACAATATCAAAACATGACATTTATCATAGCATCAAAACAGACTCATCTTTTAATGCTGGCAGCTGTAGGCGTTGATAAGCTACATTTAAAATAAATGCGTGAAGGCCTTGTAATTTGTGACCAATTTAATCTCCTCAGGTACTGAGTTCCACTCATCTGCGCTCCTTACTGACCAGGCCGACTTACTGTAAGTGCACTTGCACAGAGGAATATAACAGTCACCTCTGGCAGAGCCTGGAGTGACACGCTCATGGCTGTTTCATGCAGTACTTTATAGGTCACTTTTAAGTCTGCAAATGTTTGAAGACTGTCCATGTTTAAAATACATGAGGCAAATATGCTTTTATATTCATATACTGTATATTCACTGTTGCAATCGACCCTCTGAAGGCGGCAATGTGGCCCTTAATGAAAACTACTTTGAGACTCCTGCACTAGGGTAACATGATTGAGTGGAAACTTTGGGCTCACAACATACAGAAAACAAACTATGTATTGGATCAGGATTAACACGTGTATAAAATATGTAACACTACAAAAATATTTAATTGGAAACCATAATTTTAGGACGATGCTAAGGGCAATAAATTATATTTTTCCAGCGTTTAAGGTAGTGCAAATTAATCTTTTAAATTGCATTTGTTAAACATGCAATTAGGGTTGTACGCTATACTAACGAATCATATTCGGTACTATACCGCCTCTGAAAAGTACCGGTCCCGCATTTTGGTCATATTTTGGCTTAAAAACTAAGGATAAAGGTGAAGTTATAACACTGAAACACCCTCAGGAAGAGGTGCTTTAAGACATGGCAAGCTAGCTAGCGGCTAATGTCCACCCTTCGTCGGAAGTGTTTTAGCTACTTCTAAATCACTAATCCTCGCCTCCACGGCGACAAAAAAATAAGTTTCTTACAAGTATCATCCCTGCATGACGAGGAATAGCTAAACATTCTTTACTACACACCATAGCTCACCGGCGTCAAAATGTAAACAAACGCCATTGGTGGATCTCCACCTAACATCCACTGTAATGATACCAAGTACAGGAACGTATCTACCACAACATCTTCATTCGTGTTTTTTTAATTCATATTATGTTTATAAACTCAGGAAATATGTCCCTGGACAAATGAGGACTTTGAATCAGAATCAGAATCAGGAGCCATTGTTTCACAAACTGGGAATTTTTCTCGGTGCAATCGTGCAACATAAAACACATATAAAATGTGAATATTACCAACGTATGATCCTGTAACAACTTGGTATCAGATTGATACACATATTTGCGTTATCATACAAAAATAATGTAAAGGATCAAAGAACAGAAGAATAAGTTAATTATTACATTTTAACAGAAATGTAGATAGAACATGTTAAAAGAGAAAATAAGCAGATATTACAGTAAATAAACAAGTAGATTAACAATTATTTTTCTACCACTTGTCCTTAATAACCTTGACAAAATAATAATAATAATGTCGTAGTGGTTTGTGTTGTGGTTTGTGCAGCCCTTTGAGACACTAGTGATTTATGTATATGTATGTATATGTATATTATATATATGTATATTTATGTATATGTATAAGTAAACATTGATTGATAAATGACGCAATAAGTTACTGCATGTGTCAGCAGACTAAATTAGGAGCCTTTGTTTGTTTACGTACTAATAAAAGATAAGTTGTCTAGTATGTTCACTATTTTATTTAAAGGCCTACTGAAACCCACTACTACCCACCACGCAGTCTGATAGTTTATATATCAATGATGAAATATTAACATTGCAACACTTGCCAATACGGCCTTTTTAGTTTACTAAATTACAATTTTAAATTTCCCGGGAGTTTTTTCTTGAAAACGTCGCGTAATGATTACGTGTACGCCTGACGTCACGGGCTGTTAGGAAATATGAGTGCTGCACACACACACAGCTAAAAGTCATATGCTTTAACTGCATAATTACACAGTATTTTGGAGATCTGTGTTGCTGAATCCTTTGCAATTTGTTCAATTAATATTGGAGAAGTCAAAGTAGAAAGATGGAGTTGGTAAGCTTTAGCCTTTAGCCACACAAACACACGATGATTCATTGTTTAAAATTCACGGAGGTGAAACTTTACTATGGATCACAGCGAACATGGATCCCAACCGAATGTCAACCAGCAGGTTTCGGTGAGAAAATTGTGGTAAAAAGTCGCTTCTTACCGGAGATCAGCTGAGCTTGTGCCACCCATACAGCTGCCGTCGACTTCCCTAAATCACTGGCGTCAAGACACCCGTAGACACACACCTCCGACTATCAGGTACTGTTAAACTCACCAAAACACTAGCAACACAATAGAAAGATAAGGAATTTCCCAGAATTATCCTAGTTAATGTGTCTAAAAACATCAGAATCCGTCCCAATGCAATCGCGTTTTTTTTTTTTTTACTTTTTTTTTTTTTAACTTGTTTTTTTTTTTTTCTAGTCCGTCGCTATCAATATCCTCAAACACAAATCTTTCATCCTCGCTGAATTTGATGGGGAAATTATCGTTTTCTCGGTCCGAATAGCTGTTTTTGTTGGAGGCTCCCATTAAAATCAATGTGAATATGTGAGGAGCCATCAACATGTGACGTCATCGTCTGCGACTTCCGGTAGAGGCAGGGCTTTTCTGTTAGCATCGAAAGTTGCGAACTTTATCGTGGATGTTCTCTACTAAATCCTTTCAGCAAAAATATGGCAATTCCGCGAAATGATCAAGTATGACACATAGAATGGCCCTGCTATCTCCGTTTAAATAAGAAAATCTCATTTCAGTAGGCCTTTAAGGACAAACTTGCATTAAGAAACTTATGTTTAATGTACCGTAAGATTTTTTGTTAAAATAAAGCCAATACGGCCATTTTTTGTTGTCCCCTTTATTTAGAAAATTACTGAAATAATTTTGGTATCGGTACCAAAATATTGGTATTGGGACACAACTCCATGCAATCAGATCAAAATCCAGGATGACACTTTGCCTAATTTAAACAATGTATATTACAGTTATTTTATTGTGCATTTATATATTTTATTTCCTGGGGATGCAGGAATGGCCCACAAGTAATGTCTGTGTTACTGCATGCCACTTGCCAAAGTAACACAATCTTTACCCATCCTCACTTAAAGTCTTGCACGCAGTAAGCAATTGGCTAAGAAGACTCACGGCAGAGCAAAGTTGGATATTTGTCGAAATGACCGCCATCAGTATTCAGAAGCTCTGGCTCAGGAGCGTCCCCCAGTGTTGGAGGAGTTATGAGCCTGCTGATGATGGGCTCAGCACAGATGGGCTGGAGTCTGACTCCCAACTCGCTCCTTTGTATGGAGCCTACTCTCTAATTACACATGATGTGAGGGAGAGCAAGGGGAAGGAGGGAGAGAGCCCCCACAAGCAGGTGACAGGACGAGGAAAGGAACCTGTGGCAGATTCTCAGCACCATCAGGCACAACGTAGCTGTAGCCTGACAGCTAATTAGAAGCGACACAGATTTCTCCCAATGTAACAGATGTTGCCTAATCAGTCCAGCTCGGGAGAAGCCTACGCCAGCAACATTTCATGCACAATTTAACCGTCTAAAAGGGGATGAGATACTTAATGCATTGTAAGGCCAGCACAGCTGTTTCTTTCGTGAGGGGAAATTTTTCCCAGTCCAAAAAAATATATAAAAGTACATGTTATATGTGACTCCAGCCGAGTGAGGATAATGTAGAAAAAGCTGAGAAGATTTCTGCTTATTATTGCTGCCTGAGAAATAGTCAACAAAGAACTGAATAGAGAAGACTCAATGCTACCATTTTAAATTTCACACTAGTGTTGTCTCCATACCAATATTTTTTTGTGGTCCCTTTTATTTAGAAAAGTACCAAAAAGTATTGAAATAATGTTGTTACCGGTACCACAAAAAATTGAATTATTGGTTTTATTTTAACAAAAAAATCTTAGGGTACATTAAACATATGTTTCTTATTGCAAGTTTGTCCCTAAATAAAATAGTGAACATACTAGACAACTTGACTTTTAGTAGGAACTAAAAAAACAACGGCTCCTAATTAGTCGGCTGACATATGCAGTAACATATTGTGTCATTTTCCATTCTATTATTTTGTCAACATTATTAAGAAGAAGTGGTAGAAAATAAATCATTAATCTACTTGTTCATTTACTGTTAATATCTGCTTACTTAGTCTTTTAACGTGTTCTACCTACACTAATAATCACTTAGTCTTCTGTTGTTTGGTCCTTTACATTAGTTTTGGATAATACCACAATTTTTTGTATCAATCCGATACCAAGTAGTTACAGGATCATACATTGGTCATATTCTATGTCCTCATGTGTCCAAGGACATATTTCCTGAGTTTATACACATAAAATACATTTTTTAAAAACGAAAGAAGATGTGATACCAAAAAATATTGACGTAATCATAGTAGTATCGACTAGATACGCTTCTGTACTTGGTATCATTACAGTGGATGTTAGGTGTAGATCCAGCAATGGCGTTTGTTTACATTTTGACGCCGGTGAGCGACGGTGTATTGTGAAGTGGACCAGTACTTTTCAGAGGGCATATTGTACCGAATATGATTCATTAGTGTCGCGGTACTTTACTTTAAGACATTTTGGATGACTGCATGCTTGCAAAATTTGTCGGCAAAGTTTGGGAAATAAATACTTTTCTGTCAGCTGATCCATAGAAGTTTGCTTGGATGAGTTAGTTTGGAATCCTTTACCTCAAACTCATCAAACACCTAGGTGATTGAACACAACAGACTGACACAACACAATCAGACAGATGGACTAGATTAGAACAATAGACATCTAGATTAGTGACCTCTGACCTCACTCATGTTTTTTATGGATGAATGAACAATAACTCCAAAACTTATTGAAAGTCTTAGCAGAATATATTCTTCCACTATCTCCTTCTGTGGGTGTCCTTAAACAATACAAACAAAGAACATGAACACAGTCTGAACCAAGAGGCTGTTTGACATTTGATTCATTGGAAGTGATCTACCTCAAAAGAAATGCCTGTAACACAATTAATTTATTTGATTAAACTTCTAAAAAAATAACACTTTGTTTATCAAATGTTTTTTTTTAATTTGTACTTCCTATAGGGTACGGTTAGGTGTATCGGTACAGCAGAACCTTAGAAATTCTATTTTAGGGAAAATGTTGACTTTAAAGTTACACAAACCCTTGATATAATGGTAACTCTGTTTTTCACTAGCAATTTGTTCTAAAAGTTGGACAATGACGGAATCGTAAAGAAAACCAAAGCAATTGTTCCCATAAGAAATACAAAATTCCCTAACCACTTTGACGTTCACTCGCTTACTACGGTCTCAGTGCATTGTAAATTTTCAAGTGCCATTGAGTACATTGAGATTTGAGTATGTTTCTTTTTAAAACTGGAAAATACAATTTTGGTACAAATTTTGTGTGAATGCTGCAAAGTCAAAGCTGAACTATAATACGACCATTTAGCATGCTATCCAGATAGCGTTAAGTAACAAAATATGACTCCTGAGTCTACCTGCTAAATGAGCAAAAAAAGTTTGCATACTAGGATGCTAAAAGCTAACATGCGTGAACTAACACAACATTTAACTATGATAACATTAGACCATACTTGCCAACCCTACCGGATTTTCCGGGAGACTCCCGAAATTCAGCCCCTCTCCCGAAAACCTCCCGGGACAAATTTTCTCCCGAAAATCTCCCAAATTCCACGCCCCCTCCAGCTCCATGCGGACCTAAGTGACGTGTATAAAGAGCGTGTCTGCCCTATGACGTTATAACTGTAGAATGATCGAGGGCGAGTTCTTGGTTTCGTATGTGGGTTTATTGTTAGGCAGTTTCATTAACGTCCTCCAAGCGCGGTAAAACAACACACAACAACAGCAGTCTGTTTTCGTCTACCATAAAGCATTTTGTCTGCCTAAACAGCAATGTTGTGACACTCTTAAACAGGACAATACTGCAGTCTACTGTACATGCATATGGTTAGAAAAATAAGGATGGAAATTCAACCCTTAACTCAACAATGAGTAAGATGAGTGTTCATCATCATCAGCCGTTGTCAGTCCACTGCTGGACGAAAGCCTCAGCATGTTTCTGCCATTGTGAACGATCCGTCTTCTTGGCGTACTTTTTCATGCTGGTTATTAACCTACACCTCCCACGCTGACTTGGTGCGGGTTGGAAGGGGTATTTTATATCAGAGATCCTTCTCCTAGACTAATTGCCTTACTGGGCTGTTGAACTTAGTCTGTCTTGTTGGTTGTCCGCGACCCATTTACCCAGGGACCCACTTAGCTTTATGGCGCTGGCCGCCCGCCAGTCACAAGAGAAGGTGCAAACGGTTCTTTGTGTGGATTTTACAGACGTTAGTTGGGACTCACTAACCCCACACACAACCTCCCATCTCATGCCTGGATGTAGTTTAACCATATGTAATTTGTGAAAATAAATTACATATGGTAATTTTATTATAATATATATATATTTATAATAAAAATAAAAAATAAATATATATATATATATATATATATAATACTTGATATATATATATATATATAAATATATATATATATATATATATATATATATATATATATATATATGAAATACTTGACTTGGTGAATCTAGGGTGAAATTACTCCTCCTCTCTTAACCACGCCCCCACCCACGCCCGCCCCGCCCCCAACCACGCCCCAATATTCAGCGGCAAAGTGCTATTTATGAAGAACCGAGCCACGACTATAAAATTAATATGATTTGTTTTTGTCTTTTTGCGACACCAAATCCAAAAAAAAAGTAATCTCAACACCAAGAACAAAACAGACAATTATGTATATGGAATTTATGTGAAGGATTCTATAAATATAGTTTATAAAGGTGTTTATTCCGGGTGGAAAAAATAAATTTCCTCTATTTATCACGGTAGAAAAACTTAACATCAACTTCCAAACAAAATGGAGGTTGACTTTTAATTTGTGTATAGCAGGGTTCTCAAACGTAAGGCCCTCGGGCCGGATTAGGCTCGCAAACAGGTTTTACCCGACCCACGGGACATACTTGCCAACCTTGAGACCTCCTATTTTGGGAGGTGGGGGTGGGGGGTGTGGTCGGGGGTGGAGCGTGGGGCGTGGTTGGGGGCGTGGTTAAGAGTCAAACATTTAATATATATACAGTATATATAAAATACATATACATATGTATAATACTTGACTTTCAGTAAATTCTAGCTATATATATATATATATATATATATATATATATATATATATATATATATATATATATATATATATATATATAAAAGAAATACTTGAATTTCAGTGTTCATTTATTTACACATATACACACACATAACATCTACTCATTGTTGAGTTAAGGGTTGAAATTTCCATCTTTGTTCTATTCTCTGTCACTATTTTTCTAACCACAGCTAGACTCTCTGGCAGAGAAGAAGTCTAGCAAAACTCCTAGCAATTATGGACAACACCTCCCACCCACTACACTCGGACCTTGCGGAGAGAATGAGCATGTTCAGTGGAAGGCTCAGACTCACAAAATGTAACACGGAACGACACAGGCGGTCCTTCATACCGACAGCCATCAGACTGTATAATGCATATGTTCCTTGACTGCACTTAAATGTAGAATATATGTAGAATATATTCATATTATTTATATATTATATATATAATATAATATATTATATATATTATATTATTTATTATTATCATTATTTCTTATGAGCGAACTGTGGTGCTGAATTAAATAAAGTACATTCTATTCTATATTCTATTCTACATTCTATTCTATTCTATTTACAGTAGATAGCAGTATTGTCCTGTTTAAGAGTGTCACAATTTCACAACATTGGAGCTTACGGCAGACGAACTGTTACGGTAGACAAAAATATGACTGAATTTGTTGTGTGTTATTACCGAGGTGGGAGGACTTTAATGAAACTGCCTAACAATAAACCCACATAAGAAACCATGAACTCGCCCTTGATCATGCTACAGTTATAACATAATTGGGCAGGCTCGCTCTTTATACTGTGGGAAAGCGTGCGTGAAAACAGACTGTCGACACACATCACTCAGGTCCGCTTGGAGCTGGAGGGGTGTGGCCTCCAGCTTCGCCTGAATTTCGGGAGATTTTCGGGAGAACATTTGTCCCGGGAGGTTTTCGGGAGAGGCGCTGAATTTCGGGAGTCTCCCGGAAAATCCGGGGGGGTTGGCAAGTATGCCGCGAGATGAGTTTGCAGAGTATAAAAAATAATCCGATATTTTTGAATGAAAGAAACTGCTTTTCTATATGAGTCCACAAGATGTCGCAATAGCAATTCTTTGTTAGATTATGCTACTTTAAAAAAAAACAAAAAAAAAAAAACACATGATGTTAGTGCACAAATCAAGGAAAGTGAGCAAACCATATCATACCATACCATACCATACCAATATTATTTATAAAGCCCTTTAAAAACAACCACAGTTGAAGAACAAAGGGCTGTACGCCACAAAGAAACACAGGCAAAGCACGGACTAAAAAAATAACATTTAAAACAGAAGTAAAATACACATTGAAAAATAAAATACAAATTATCCTAAGAACAATGTTTTGGATAAAAAACAGTTAAAAAGTTAAAAACAGTTAAAAAAAGTTTAAAAAAGTTAAAAACAGTTTAAAGTCTCATGCTGGGTTAAAAGCCAATGAATAAAAATTGGGTTTTAAGAAGGGTTTTCAAAGTAGCCAAAGAAGGGGCCTGTCTCACATGGAGAGGGAGACCGTTCCAGAGTTTGGGACCTGCAACAGAGAGAGGCCCTGTCCCCTCAAAGCTTGCACTTTGATTTGAGTACCTTCAGGATCAGCTGATCAGCTGACCCGAGGGACCAGGTGAGGGCATAGAGGTGGGGCAGCTGGGAGACGTAAGGTGGGGGAAGACCACGTAAGGATTTAAAAACGAGTAAAGTCATTTTAAAATGGACTCGAAAAGACACAGGCAGCCATTATTTTTTTATCTTGATAGATTGGAAATGAACACCAATGAGTTGACTGATGTACATTATCACATCATTTATTCAGGAAGTATTAATAACGACAAATAAAGATAGAATACTGTTAACTCCAACATGTAAGTGTAAGAAAAACAACAACATTATGATTTGTACATTTTCAGAATGTGCTCGTTCTATTTTTAGACAAAGAAAATAATCTGAAGTTGTCTTTATTTTTAAGTTATCGTGCCGCAATTTTACCCACTTGGGAGTAGATTTTTCTCCATGTGGCCCCCGATCTAAAATGAATTTGACGCCTCTGGTGTATATCCTCACTAGATAATATGTAAATAGCCCTACAAGAACATTTGTGCAAATAAATGATAAATAAATGGGTTGTACTTGTATAGCGCTTTTCTACCTTCAAGGTACTCAAAGCGCTTTGACACTACTTCCACATTTACCCATTCACACACACATTCACACACTGATGGAGGGAGCTGCCATGCAAGGCGCCAACCAGCACCCATCAGGAGCAAGGGTGAAGTGTCTTGCTCAGGACACAACGGACGTGACGAGGTTGGTACCAGGTGGGATTTGAACCAGTGACCCTCGGGTTGCGCACGGCCACTCTCCCACTGCGCCACGCCGTCCCCTTATTTAAATGCAATAAAAAAAAAACACATGAAACCAAAAATGTGCAAATCATGTGCTTGCATGCCATTTAGAACCTATAACACTAAGCACACATTTGTGTGGAAAGCAAACAGCGATGGTGATAGTAATGTCTTTTATTTGGCAGGCCATCAGATAAATATAGATTTGTGTCCTCGCTCTTCCTCTCTGTCCAACATTGAACAGCCAGATCTTTTTCTTGCTATCTGCTGGTGTATTGGCTGTATCTCATCAACTGTGCATTTTTATCTGATGCACTGGATGACAGGTAATCTAGCTGAAAGTTTCAACAATTGCACACAAAGAAAAAAAAAAAGGCACGGCTGATGAAATCTGAGCAGTTATCACACTAACCATTACCTGTCAAGCCCTCTGCTTCAATTTAAGGGTGCATCAATTTTCTGAAGAGGAAATCAAGGGCGAGGAAGAAAAGCAGTGCAGATAAACAGTGACAAAGGCCTCTTTTCTGCTGCGTTTATTTATGATGGGATGTAGCTGCGCAGGGACCGCACGGAGGGCTTTATCAGACCAACTGATACATCTCTGATAGTGCGGGAGTCTTCACCCTTGATGAAGTGTTGTACTCGCACAGGAAGATTTCTGACTCCAACGACTTTGGCTTGAAAGGAGACGTGGGAGTCCCCCAGCGGCTGCAAGGGATTGACGAAGGGGGCAGGGGCGGAAAAAAGACTACACCTTTAGAGTCATAGGGGTTTCAAATTATGGAGTTATTTGTGTTTTTATAATTAATTACAGTCATATTTAGTGCGATATGTTTTTTCAATTGTGTTACCGTATTTTCCGGACTATAGGGCGCACCGGATTATAAGGTGCACTGCCGATGAGTGGGTCTATTCAGGTCTTTTTTCATACATAAGACGCATTAAAGGAGTCATATTATTATTAATTTTTTTCTAAATGTAAAACACTTTCTTGTGGTCTACATAACATGTAATGGAGCAGGGGTCGGGAACCTTTTTGGCTGAAAGAGCCACGAAGCCAAATATTTTAAAATGTATTTCCCTAAGAGCCATATATATATATTTTTAACACTGAACACAACTAAACGTGTGCATTTTTAAGTAAGACCAACATTCCCAGTCTCTTATTCTTTATAATAACATTGTTATTCTGAAGCTAACTGTGGAGGGGGCGTGGCCTGCGGGCCTGCAGCAAAGCAGGATGTTGCCAGGACCGGCCTCAAAATCAGCGACAGGTGCGTAGATGGCCCACCTCGGCCTTGTTATCTAATCACCTGTCGCTCTGTTATAAGCAGCAGCCAAGAGGAAAGACAGGGTTAGAGCTGGAGCCAGAGCGCGAGTGAGGACGAAAGAGAAAAAGACAATTGCTGGGAAGCAACTGAGAGAAAAATAAAATAAAAACAATATCGTAACCCTAAAACAGGCTCTTGGTGGTCTGAAGAACCCCCAGGAGGGCAAGCCCCACACTAACCAATAATAAATATATTACTTCTTACCATTAATGCAACGTCTTGAACATAAAAAAGCATGAGAATGTTTTATATTTTTAACGTTATTTTTTCCACTGTGATTACAAGTGGAATTATTCATTACTTATCGTGTTGAGCAATGTCAGCTCAGATTTATCTGAGAGCCAGATGCAGTCATCAAAAGAACCATGTCTGGCTCTAGAGCCATAGGTTCCCTACCCCTGTAATGGAGGTTCTTTGGTCAAAATGTTGCATAGATTATGTTTTATGGGTAATTTCCAAGCCACTTTCTGACAGTCGCTTCAAGATGCGCCGTTTTGTGGGCTTATTCGTACGGGGCTCACCTTCGGCAGCGTCTTCTCCCCGTCATATTTGTTGTAGCGGTGTAGCGTGCAAGGACGGGAGTGGAAGAAGTGTCAAAAGATGGAGCTAACTGTTTTAATGACAAGACATTACTTTAATCAATAACGTAGCAGGATTTCATCATCCGTGGCTCACGAGTGCAACAACAATACCGGAAATGTGTTCCTGTGAAAAAACGTGCGAACGGAACTCTCTAATAACTAAAGTTCCTTAGTTGAATAATGTATACTCACTACACCGGTATGTTTTAGCGCTTTCATGGCAAGTTTTTATGACAGATATAAGTAAGAACTTTACACTATGGATTATGGGTTATACTTGTACAGCGCTTTTCTACCTTCAAGGTACTCAAAGCACTTTTGACACTATTGCCACATTCACCCATTCACACACACATTCACACACTGATGGGGGGAGCTGCCATGCAAGGCTCTAACCACGACCCATCAAGAACAACGGTGAAGTGTCTTGCTCAAGGACAGTACGGACGTGACGATAGATAGAGAAAAAGACGAAGCTTATCGACTACGGCTTCGGCACCGACTACAAAGGCGGAGTCGCGCAAATTTGCAGGACTTATGCAGATCCCAAATACATATCAGCAGCTACCAGAAGGTAATAAAAACGCCAGATAATATGTCTTAACTTATAGACACACCATAATAGTAGTACTACGTTGAAGCACAGTACACTCCATCAATTCAGGCGGATCTGGAGGCCACGCCCCCTCCAGCTCCATGCGGACCTGAGTGAGGTGTCAACAGCCTGTTATCACGTCCGCTTTCCCATAATTTAACAGCAAGCCTGCCCAATGTTGTTATAACTGTAGAATGATCAAGGACCAGTTCTTATTTTCCTATGTGGGTTTATTGTTAGGCAGTTTCATTAACGTCCTCCCAGCGCGGTAACAACACACAACAATAGGAGTCACGTTTTCGTCTACCGTAAAGCAGTTCGTCTGCCATAAACAGCAATGCTGTGACACTCTTAAACAGGACAATACTGCCATCTACTGTACATGCATAGTGACAGTAACATCTACGGCAGGGCTCACAAACCTTTTTGAAACCAAGAGCCACTTCTTGGGTACTGATTAATGCGAAGGGCTACCAGTTTGATACACACTTAAATGAATTGCTAAAAATAGTCAATTTGCTCAATTTACCTTTAACTCTATGTTATTATTAATAATTAATGATATTTATCTTTGTGGAAACACAATAAAAATATATGTTTTTTGATATCATCTTTTAAATAGGTTAAAATCCAATCTGCACTTTTCTAGCCGTAAATATACTTCTCCACTGTAACCAGACCCCAACTACGCCCCTCCCCCAACCACAACCCCCGCCCCACCCCCGACCACGGGGGCGGGGGCGGAGAGTACTTAAAGACCTACTGAAACCCACTACTACCGACCACGTAGTCTAATAGTTTATATATCAATGATGAAATCTTAACATTGCAACACATGCCGATACGGCCGGTATAGTTTACTAAACTGCAATTTTAAATTTCCCGCAAAGTAACCTTTTGAAAACATCGCGGAATGATGACGCGTGTTTGTGACGTCTCAGGTTGGTGGGGACATATTAGCCCAGCACCACACAAGGCTAAAAGTCGTCTCTTTTCATCGCATAATTACACAGTAATTTGGACATCTCTGTTGCTGAATCTTTTGCAATTTGTTCAATTAATAATGGAGACTACAAGGAAGAAGCAAACACGGTTGGATTGGACCACACACACAAAGTACAGTGTATTATGGTGCAGGCGTTCCATAGCTTTATCATACAGGTAAGAATTAGGCTGATCGCCTGTCGGTGGTGTCGGTGGTTACCACCTTCCATTAAGAATTTGGGGGCCAGGGAGCAAAATACTAGAGCAGTGGTTCTCAACCTTTTTTCAGTGATGTACCCCCTGTGAACATTTTTTTAATTCAAGTACCCCCTAATCAGAGCAAAGCATTTTTGTTTGAAAAAAAGAGATAATGAAGTAAAATACAGCACTATGCCATCAGTTTCTGATTTATTAAATTGTATAACAGTGCAAATATTGCTCATTTGTAGTGGTCTTTCTTGAACTATTTGGAAAAAAAGATATAAAAATAACTAGCGATTCAATTCTAAATAAAGATTTCTACACATAGAAGTAATCATCAACTTAAAGTGCCCTCTTTTGGGATTGTAATGGAGATCCATCTGGATTCATGAACTTAATTCTAAACATTTCTTCACAAAGAAAAGAAATCTTTAACATCAATATTTATGGAAGATGTCCACAAAAAAATCTAGCTGTCAACACTGAATATTGCATTGTGGCATTTCTTTTCACAGTTTATGAACTTACATTCATATTTTGTTGACGTATTATTCAATAAATATATTTATATAGGATTTCTGAATTGTTGCTACAAAAACAGCGTCAATATTGCAGGAGATCAATCTTTAATAGCTGATTATAAACAGTTTAATGCACAAACATTCGCATTCAAATTTACAAACAATTTATAAAAATTTACACACACATTGTATGGAAAATAAAGTGTCTTTTGTTTTATACAGTTCGCACCGAAAATGTATGTCTTCTCATACATTGGAATGCTGTGCAGGTATGTTTCCACACTAATCTAAGAGTCACTAGTGTGTGCCATACTTTAGTACTTTTGCATATAATAGATTGATTGGCAACACTAAATTGGCCCTAGTGTGTGAATGTGAGTGTGAATGTTGTCTGTCTATCTGTGCGATGAGGTGGCGATTTGTCCAGGGTGTACACCGCCTTCCGCCCGATTGTAGCTGAGCTAGGCACCAGCACCCCCCGTGACCCCAAAAGGGAATAAGCGGTAGAAATGGATGGATAGATATATGACATCATTAAACACACACACAAATGTATCTGTTCTCCCTGCTGAGTAAAGTACACAAAGTCTAATTATTACATTATTCTGTTACCACACCTAGGAACCTGCTTGCTGGGCTCCACTGGAATGAAAACTCGAGCCGCCCTATAGCCATTACACAAGTGGGTGCGGAGCGCTATGCAGTACGGCGGTTAAATCACCAAAAATTATTCCCTATTTCCACTATCACCCATTCACACACACATTCACACACTGATGGTGGGAGCTGCCATGCAAGGCGCTAAC
Source organism: Nerophis ophidion (assembly GCF_033978795.1). Taxonomy (NCBI): domain Eukaryota; kingdom Metazoa; phylum Chordata; class Actinopteri; order Syngnathiformes; family Syngnathidae; genus Nerophis; species Nerophis ophidion. Next base: position 40,040,427 of record NC_084621.1, on the reverse strand, counting down.
CACGACCCATCAGGAACAACGGTGAAGTGTCTTGCTCAAGGACACAACGGACATGACGAGGTTGGTAGAACGTGGGGATTGAACCAGGAACCCTCAGGTTACTGGCACGGCCACTCTCCCAACTGAGTCACGCCGTCCTCACTACTTTATATTAGAAATGGCAACAGCGGAGGATGAATGTAGAGAAAAAGGAGAAGCTTATCGACTACAACTTTTGCACTGACTATAAAGGTGGAGTCGCGCAAATTTTCAGGACTTATGCAGATCCCAAATACATATCAGCAGGTACCAGAAGGTAATAAAAACACCAGATAAGATGTCTTAACTTATAGACACACCATAATAGTAGTCCTACGTTGAAGCACAGTACAATCCATCAATTCAGGCGGATCTGGAGGCCACGCCCCCTCCAGCTCCATGCGGACCTGAGTGACGTGTCAACAGCCTGTTTTTCCGTCGGCTTTCCCATAATTTAACAGCGAGCCTGCCCAATGATGTTATAACTGTAGAATGATCAAGGACCAGTTCTTATTTTCCTATGTGGGTTTATTGTTAGGCAGTTTCATTAACATCCTTCCAGCGCAGTAACAACACACAACAACAGCAGTCACGTTGTGGCCCACTGCTCCCCTCACCTCCCAGGGGGTGAACAAGGGGATGGGTCAAATGCAGAGGACACATCTCACCACACCTAGTGTGTGTGTGACAATCATTGGTACTTTAACTTTAACTTTAATATAGACAATATACAATATAAATTCCCGGTATATGTATTTGCCTGATGACAGATTGATTGATTGATTGAAAATGTTATTAGTAGATTGTACAGTACAGTACATATTCCGTACGATTGACCACTAAATGGTAACACCCGAATAAGTTTTACAACTTGTTTAAGTCGGGGTCTTTGTTAATCAATTCATGGTAATTCAATTCGCAGAGCTTTTAATAGTCATTATATTGTCATAACGTATAATTTTAGCTGTGTCCCACAAATTTGACAGTGCCTGCCATCTCAACGCTATGTAGCATCCTCAACTCTCCTGAAGGAATCAATAAAGTACTATCTATCTATCTATCTATCTATCTATCTATCTATCTATCTATCTATCTATCTATCTATCTATCTATCGATCTATCTATCCATCTATCTATCTATCTATCTATCTATCTATCTATCTATCTATCTATCTATCTATCTATCTATCTATCTATCTATCTATCTACCTATCTATCTATCTATCTATCATTAGCGAGCTAGTAGCCAATGTCCGTCCGCAGTACAAAACTGCTCCTAAATCAGAAATCCGTTTTTTTGTATGCACATATTGTTTTATTGTCTACCCTGATGTGTCAGGATGACAAGGGGCTGGTTGATCAACAATTTTCTTTATTGACAAAAAAAAGACAGGCAAGAGTTGCCTTTGCAGATCAACTCTCCTCTTTACACAGCCATCCTCCTCGGGCCAACATCCACATTCACAGCCTCACAGAAAGAAAAAAAATCACGAAACGCTTTAACACGACACATGACTGCCGGATTGCTAAAATAACCTTGTTAAAGGATTTTCTGAGATGAAAGCCACAGTAATAACTAAGCAGTGTAGTGGTTTTATTCTTAGGATGGAAAGGTTGCTTCTGTAGTTGTTTGGCTGGAGGACCAGAATCAACTTCAACTGTACGATGAATTGACATCAAGGTTTTGATTTGTGCGATAAATAACCACAAGAGGTTGCGTTCCACTGCCCCATCTCTCTTTTGACAGTCAATGACTATGTGAATGACTAAATCAGAAAGCCTTAGCACCATGGCAGCAAATTTACTAAGTTTCTTACACAAAGCTAAACATGCTTCACTACACATTGTATGCGGATTCAATAAGTCATGCTAACCACCAAGATATAGCTTTTGAATATAAGCACAGGTGGAAGCATTTTTCATTTTTGTTATTGTTTACAAACTCAGCCTTGTGTTTTTCCTTGATTCTTGCATTAAAAAAATGTGTAGTGCCAAGTAAAATTATTTCTTATGTCTTACATACATGGCCAACACTTCAGAAAACCACTGTCACTAAATACAGTTCGTCGCTACATCTGTAAGTGCAAGTTAAATAGAATAGAATAGAATAGAATAGAAAGTACTTTATTGATCCCTGGGGGAAATTCAGCACCACAGTTTGCTCATAATAAAAAAAAAAAATAATAAATAATATATAACATATATTATATATATAATATATGAATAGTATAAATATATTCTAAATATATTCTACATTTAAGTGCAGTCAAGAAGGAACATATGCATTATACAGTCTGATGGCTGTCGGTATGAAGGACCTCCTGTGTCGTTCCGTGTTGCATTTAGGGAGTCTGAGCCTTCCACTGAACAAGTTCATTCTCTCCGCAAGGTCCGAGTGTAGTGGGTGGGAGGTGTTGTCCATAATGGCTAGGACTTTTGCTAGACTTCTCATCTCTGACACCACCGCCAGAGAGTCTAGCTCCACTCCCATCACGTTACTGGCCTTCTAGACCAACTTGTCCAGTCTGTATGTGTCCCTCGCTTTCAGCCCGCTGCCCCAGCAAGCCACGACGTACAAGAAAGCTCTACTATGCAAAGCGAAAGCCATTCATCAACAACATCCAGAAACGCTGCCGACTTCTCTGGGCCCGATAATCATCTAAGATGGACTGACGCAAAGTGGAAAAGTGTTCTGGGGTCTGACGAGTCCACATTTCAAATTGTTTTTGGAAATATTCGACATCGTGTCATCCTGACCAAAGGGGAAGCAAACCATCCAGACTGCTATCGATGCAAAGTTCAAAAGCCAGCATCTGTGATGGTATGAGGGTGCATTAGTGCCCAAGGCATGGGAAACTTACACATCTGTGAAGTCACCATTAATGCTGAAAGGTACATACAGGTTTTGGAACAACATATGTTGTCATCTAAGCGCCGTCTTTTTCATGAACGCCCCTGCTCATTTTAGCAAGACAATGCCAAGCCACATTCAGCAAGTGTTACAACAGCGTGGCTTCGTAAAAAAAGCGTGCGGGTACTTTCCTGGCCCGCCTGCAGTCCAGACCTGTCTCCCATCGAAAAAGTGTGGCGCATTATGAAGCGTAAAATACGACAGCGGAGACCCCAGACTGTTGAACGACTGAAGCTCTACATAATACAAGAATGGGAAAGAATTCCACTTTCAAAGCTTCAACAATTCGTTTCCTCAGTTGCCAAACGTCTATTGATGTTGTTAAAAGAAAATGTGATGTAACACAGTGGTGAACATGCCCTTTCCCAACTACATTGGCATGTGTTGCAGCCATGAAATTCTAATTGAATTATTATTTGCAAAAAAATAAAAAATAAAGTTAATGAGTTTGAACATCAAATATCTTGTCTATGTAGTGCATTCAATTGAATATGGGTTGAAAAAGATTTGAAAATAGTTGTTTTCTGCTTATATTTACATGTAACACAATTTCTCAACTCATATGAAAACGGGGTTTGTACCAAAAAGAAAGTGAATTAAAAAAAAAAAAAATTGGTTGACCTTAAATATGTCATCTTATTTAGTTTAAATTTTTGCTGCGCAATTTTTTTTTACTTGTTGCTAAAGCAGAATTCATGAGGCTAATGCATAACTGCCCCGAAGGTCATTAAGGAAGCAAGCCAGTGTCCTACCAATTCTAACAGAGTATCTCTTGGGTGTATTTCATATTGTACACAGAGGCACTAGTTTGTTTAATGAATTATGATTGTTTGACTATTGTTTGTCCTGCTTGCAGAAATGCATACTTGTGCTTTGTACTAGAGAGTACTGTATTTTTGTAAATAATAATAAGGTACCCACTAACATGTTCTGTGTCTGGGCAATGAAATTAATAAAGCGGGAATATCATAAATGCACAACGTCATTAGAGAGCCGTGCAAGCCTTTACTTTTACTCACACAAACACATCATACGTGCGTGTGTGCGTTAGTAGAATTATTCAAGTTTAGAAGGTAGGACATTTAGCAAAGAGGTGGGAGTCTAATCCCACTGTGCTAATGCGCTAAGAGCCCTGTGTGTGTGCGTGTGTGTGTGTGTGTGTGTGTGTGTGTGTGTGTGTGTGTGTGTGTGTGTGTGTGTGTGTGTGAGTGTGTGTGTGTGTGTGTGTGTGTGTGTGTGTCAGTGGACTAATACTGAACATGCAGGTTAAGGGCTCCCATGCTGACAGTTAAGTGAGGAGACTAAGAGGAACTACAATTAGATTCATCTACTGTTATTGACAGACTTGAGTCTGATCAATACACACACTCACTATATTGTACCAAATACCAATAACAGTGAGTATTCGTCTTAACTGCATTAGTTACAGTCAAATAATTAAATCTAGTCCTCCCTTGATATGCATGGCTCCCTGTGTCAATGGTTAAAGCAGGGGTCGGCAACCCAAAATGTTAAAAGAGCGCAGTGGAAAAGTGGCCGTGCGCAACCCGAGCGTCCCTGGTTCAATTCCCACCTAGTACCAACTTCGTCACGTCCGTTGTGTCCTGAGCAAGACACTTCACCCTTGCTCCTGATGGGTGCTGGTTGGCGCCTTGCATGGCAGCTCCCTCCATCAGTGTTTGAATGTGTGTGTGAATGGGTAAATGTGGAAGTAGTGTCAAAGCGCTTTGAGTACCTTGAAGGTAGAAAAGCGCTACACAAGTACAACCCATTTATTTATTTATTTATATTGGACCAAAAATACAAAATAAAAAAAATCTCTCTCGACCCGCAAAAAATTAAAAGTCTTATATAAGTGTTGTAATGAAGGCAACACATGATTAGCTATAGTAACCTACTAACAAAGGATGACGCAAATCTCTGTTGACAGAAATGTTGTATTTTAATTTTTATCCTACACATTTTTGCAACACTGGAAATCATTAGTAAAATGGAGGCTTCTCACAGGATGAGATAAGTTCTGGAAATTATTAAATGAGCTCAAATATACCTACAAATGAGGCATAATGATGCAATATGTACATACAGCCTATTTAGCATTTTAGCATCGATTAGCTTGCTGTCATGCATTGACCAACTATGACTGATTAGCACTCCACACAAGTCAATAACATCAACCAAGCACAACTTTGTTAAGTTAAAGTTAAAGTACCCATGATTGTCACTCACACACTAGGTGTGGTGAAACTATTATCTGCATTCGACCCATCACCCATGATCACCCCCTGGGAGGTGAGGGGAGCAGTGAGCAGCAGCAATGGCCACACCCTGTTATTATTGTTGGTGGTTTAACTCCCAATTCCATCCCTTGATGCTGAGTGCCAAGCAGGGAGGTAGTGGGTCCCATTTTTATACTCTTTGGTATGACTCGACCGGGGTTTGAACTCACAACCTACCGATCTCAGGGAGAACACTCCAACCACTAGGCTACTAAGCAGGTTGTGCATTCACGTACGGCATAAAAAGTTTGGTGGACAAATTGAGACATAGAAAGAGTGGCATAACACAGGTCTTTCTGTGGCAGCATCGGATAAATTAATACATGTTCAGGGATCACTAAAATTAGTAGGACAAAACGGTGATTGCCAAATACTCATCAGTGAAGCATGTATAACATAAACAGTGGGATTTCGAACAATTACGAAGGTTTGTGTCATGTTTGTTCTCCAAGAGAAAATATATCAAAACAAACAAAAACATTTTCTTTTCATCTTTTTCCTTTTTCACACATCTTTGAAAGACGTGGGTTTCTGACCCCCGGGATGAAGAAATAAATCCATTTTGTCTGCAATCCTCCTGAAAAATATCACTGTTTATCAACTGCAGAGAGTGTATATAGATAGATAGTACTTTATTGATTCCTTCAGGAGAGTTCCTTCAGGAAAATTAAAATTCCAGCAGCAGTGTACAGAGTTGAGATCAATTTAAAAAGTAAAAAGTAAATAATGTGGGTTTAAACGGAAACAAAATAGAAACATATTAAAATAAGAATAGAAATAAAAAGCAACAATGGGAATAAAAATATAAAAGTAAAATAAGAATATAACAAGAGAAACTAGGCAGTAGTGACCATGTTATGAAAACGTTATTGTTTTGCATCCCCTGTCATCCTAGTACCGCCCACCCCCCTCCCCAAAGAGGAGTTGTACAGTAGAGATGCGCGGTTTGCGGTCTCATCCGCGGAGTCTGCGGATAAACCGCGGGTCGGGCGGGTGACATGACGAAAAAATTAATTTTAAATGGATTCGGGCGGGTGGCAGTTGAACCATTCAGAAATATTTGATATACATGGTTCAGGGATCAATATCCTTTTCCATTCATAGAGCCATTTAGGACCAGTGTCACAAAGCGAAGAAGACAATAGGAGACGCAAACATTCTCTAGAATGACTGCTGGCAGTCACCCTGTTTATAAGTATTAGGCCGTGCTACGAAGCAATTAGCTTTGTCGCCTTCTACAACATGTACGGTCTACATGTTAGTCCAGTCACATGTTGTGTTTGGCTTCCGCAGAGACACGCACACGACTGCAAGGCATAATGGGTGACGAAGAGTACACTAATGGTTGTGATATAAACAATTTTAACACTCTTAGTAATATGTGCCACGCTGTGAAGCCACACCAAACAAGAATGACAAACACATTTCGGGAGAACATCCTCCCAGTAACACAACATAAACGCAACACAACAAATACCCAGAATCCTTTGCATCCATGACATTTCCTGACTCTTTTACACACCCCGCTAGCAGCAACCCCCCCCCCCCCCCCCTGTGCGTCGGTAAGGTGGGCGGGGTTGGGGGCGCGGGGGTGTAAAATATATTCAGGAAGTGTCATGGATGCAAAGGATTTTGGGTATTTGTTGTGTTGCGTTTATGTTGTGTTACTGGGAGGTTGTTCTCCCGAAATGTGTTTGTCATTCTTGTTTGGTGTGGCTTCACAGCGTGGCGCATATTAGTAAGTGTTAAAGTTGTTTATATAACAACCATCAGTGTACTCTGTATCACCCAGTATGCCTTTCAATCTTGTACGTGTGTTTGCGGAAGATGCAAACAACATGTTGCTGGACAGGCAAACGGTTCGTACATGTTAATTGAAGGCGTTAAAGTCAATGGTTTCACAGCACGCCCTTATTCTTGTCATCAGGATGAACACCATCGGATTTTCACAAGAACGTTAGCGGCTCCCATTGTTGTCTTTACTCTGTGCAACGGGTTTAAATAGCTCTTTGAGTGGTAAAGGTGGCCGACCTCTGATATATAACAACGGGCGGGTGGCGGGCGGTTGCGGTTCTGGTAAAATGTTGGTTCGGGTGGACGGCGGGTGGATGATATAATGGCCTATCCGCGCATCTCTATTGTACAGTCTAATGGCGTGTGGGACAAAAGAGTTTTTGAGTCTATTAGTCCTGCACTTGGGATGGAGCAGTCCAGCACTGAACAGGCTCCTCTGGCTACTGAAAACTGTATGCAGAGGGTGACTGGCATCATCCAGGATGCTCACTAGTTTGTCCACAGTCCTCTTCTCTGCCACCCTCACCAATGAGTCCAGTTTCATTCCGATTGTAGAACCGGCCCGCCTGTTCAGTTTCTCCAGTCTGGAGCTGTCCTTCTTAGATGTACTGCCCCCCCCCAGCACACTACCATGTAGAACAGAACCCTGGCAATCACAGACAAATGTATCTAATTAAAATACTATTGCCACTCAATGCTCATGAAAACCACAAATTAATCTGAGAATGTGACCTGTGTTGCAGGCCAACAGCTTTAAATTGAATCGGCAGCATAGCTTTAAATAAATAAATGGGTTGTACTTGTATAGCGCTTTTCTACCTTCAGGGTACTCAAAGCGCTTTGACACTACTTCCACATTTACCCATTCACACACACATTCACACACTGATGGAGGGAGCTGCCATGCAAGGCGCTAACCATCAGGAGCAAGAGTGAAGTGTCTTGCTCAGGACACAACGGACGTGACGATGTTGGTACTAGGTGGGATTTGAACCAGTGACCCTCGGGTTGCGCACGGCCACTCTCCCACTGCGCCACGCCGTCCCTTTCTGGTGCAAGTAGTAATAAAAGTGTCAAAATGGTTGTTTATAAATGTTTAGAAAACAACACAAATTGTTGACGCGATTGAAAGCCTCTTCACTTGATTTCACAAAGAAAAGAAAATGTCACATCCTCTTAACCGTGCGTTAGCTTTACCTTCCAGCAATGCATTCTGTATAGTTAGTTATCATTTGGCCCACCTCTTCTTGACCATGTGAGTATCTAAGCCTTTAAAGAGAGAATCCATTATTGACAATGCCAAACACTCTCCTACCCACTGCCATTGACATTTGACCCCGTCTTAGTATTTTCCCTCTATTCAGAATCACTGATAGCTTTTAGTTTGCCATAAATGCCCCATTTATATTTCCACAGACTTAGTCCTGCATTGACTGCCTGCCTGGGAGTAATGCAGATAGCTTTAGAGGTGCTCTGCACATAATAACCACCGTCGCTGAGCCTTTAACAATGCACATTAAATTGCTCGATGGCGACATATGCAGCTGTCCTGGATGTCAATAAATACACTTTTTTTTCCCCCACAGAACTCAGGCAAATTGTTGTGGGGACCAAAATAAGTGTGCAAGTGTTTCTACATAAACAGCAATGAGCAACTAGGTTGTTTTGTATTTAGTGTAGCAAGCTAGTGACCCACAACGCTGCATAAAAATATGGTCTTTGTGAAAATGGTGTGTGATCATTGTTTGTACAAGTTTCTTCCAAAATTTTTCATGTTACTGATTACTATCATTGAAAGGTGTATCAGATTTAAGGTTGGGATTTAACTCGTTAAATAAACATAGTAGACAATAACACGTTAAAAACCAACATTTGTTGTCTTTTTGCACTGACAATAAACTTTTCTCAGTGCCTCATTGTTTCTGGCACCCATAAGGCTGATGCACAAGCTATATTGAGTGGCGACAGCGAACCAAAGCACTAGGCTGACTCGGGGTGAAAATTATCGCATTAATTGCGATATTTAAATGGGCCGTTTGCAACCTTTACATACACTATATTGCCAAAAGTATTTGGCCACCTGCCTTGACTCACATCTGAACTTGAAGTGCCACCCCATTCCTTACCCATAGGTTTCAAAATGATGTCGGGCCACCTTTTGCAGCAATTACAGCTTCAACTCTTCTGGGAAGGCTGCCCACAAGGTTGCGGAGTGTGTTTATAAGAATTTTCGACCATTCTTCCAAGGTCACACACTGGTGTTGGTCGAGAAGGCCTGGCTCTCAGTTTCCGTTCTAATTCATCTCACAGGTGTTCTATTGGGTGGACTAACCCCGTGAAGCCTAAAAAAAAAATAAATAAATAAATAAATACATTTTTTAAAAATGAGAATCGATTCTGAATCGCACAACGTAAACGATTCGATTCGTATTCGAATCGATTTTTTCCCCACACTTCTAACATACATATAAATATATATATATATATATATATATATATATATATATATATATATATATATATATATATATATATATTTACTAATTAAATATACCGCAAAAGATGGGACTCATCAAAACTAAAGTAAATCTACATATCGTACAATCACGCAATGCTAAATTAAATACATTCTAACTTAATAATATTAATACATAAGTTCATCAAATAAACTGTCAATACAATTTAAGTGCAACTAAAAATACACTTTAACCCTAAAGTCAGAATTGTTGTGCTTAGGAAACTTCTCTATGACACATATTTTTTGGCAGCCCTCAGGTGGGCGCTTGCGGACCAACAATGGTTAAGAAACATCGGCATAGGTGATGCTTCTTATTTTTTAGCGTAACACGAATCTGTGTATAACACCAGTGTGGAAGGGGCATGGTCCACGTGTCCCCTGCGGGCAGGGCATGTGCAGGAGCCGGCTGTGAAGCAACGACAGGTGAGGAGATTTCTCAGGTGGAACAAGTTATCTAATCACCTGTCTCTTTATCAGGAGCGTCGGATACTATGAGGAGGGAGGCAAAGAACCCGAAAGGAGGGACATGCCCGAGAAAAAGCCTAAAACTACATCCTGCTGAAAAGCAAAGAGAGCACAAAAATAAAAGAATTATATCACCTGACAGCTAGGGTCCAGTGAATCATTCAGCCGGCACAAGAGAGTGTCACAACCAGCTATGGAGAAATGGCGTCACACATTCAGCTGAATTTATACCATAACACATCTGTGCATCAACGCGTTGTTTGCTGTGTGATGTTGCCTCTTTCCATTTGATATCCAGTTCATTTTAGTGCAGGGATGGTTGTTGTTTTTATTAATAAATGGTACATCTTGCATTGAACTTGTGCTTCTGACGCTATCTTGTCTTGTAATGTCCATATTACATCAAATGTCTTCTAATGGCGTTGTAACGTACATACAAGTACTTTTTTTTCACTTTCTACTGGTAAAAGTAATGGCATTAGTAACACCGCTCTCACATAACACCATTATTCACACTAATGCTAACTTTAGCAAGCCAGGGCGCCAATTCAGACTCGACAAGCCCAAACTAAGTAAACCAACCTCTGACAAATGAAGAAACTTTTTGGAGAAATGTTTTCATAACTTGTGAATATTGTCAGTTTTGATGTGTAAGTTTAAGCTTGTCTGTTTAATATTTCAGTTGAAGACCACAAACTACATTGCTTATTGAGTCAATTGTTACTTTTTTTTTTGAAAATTGTTCTCCAGGTAAATTGTGATAACATTTTTTTAAAGAGCCTCTAATTATTTGATCAAATACATTGACTGAAAATTATTGTTTCTGAATTGTAATAAATTACACAACCTTATCTCACTATTGTGAAACAGTAAATACTGTTCTTAACATGTTCTTATTTTAACGTTGATAATAATTGGATGAATATTGAAGATACTTGGTGACGAGACAAAACTAGGATAAGTGTTTTTTAACATTAGTTAACAATTAGTTGAACAATATTTATGTATCAAGTATTGTGAAGTGTTTCTATTATTTTGTTTAACTACAGAGTTACCATATTTACAGATTATAAGCCCCACCCACTTAATTTTACAAGAAAACATATTTTTCCATATATTAGCCGCACCATATTATAAGCCACATTGAAAAATTTTGAATATTGATCTACATTTGATTATTTTCAAACACTGCCTGTAACACGGCAGTAAAACGGCTGATCAAACAAAACAGAAATCATTGCTGTTTTTATCCATCCATGAGATGGATAAAAACCTTTTTTAATAATGTTCAAGATGTGAGGACTTGTCCTCCTTTCACTTTGTTTTTGAACAGTTTCTTAAAGTCAATTCCGTTGTTTAGCCGTTACAGAAGAAAAATCCATAGATTGGTGCAAAATATTAGAAACTGTTTTATTGGGTCTCTTATCGAGATGTCTGATATTATCGGCCGATAAATGCTTTAAAATGTAATATCGGAAATTATCAATATCGGTTTTAAAAAGTAAAATTTATGATTTTTTAAAACGACGCTGTCTGGAGTGGTACACTGACGTAGGGAGAAGTCCAGAGCGCCAATAAACCTTAAAGGCACTGCCTTTGCGTGCTGGCCCAATTACATAATATCTACAGCTTTTCACACACACAAGTGAATGCAAAGCATACTTGATCAACAGCCATACAGGTCACACTGAGGGTGGCCGTATAAACAACTTCAGCACTGTTACAAGTATGCGCCACACTGTGAACCCACACCAAACAACAATGACAAAAACATTTCGGGAGAACATCTGCACCGTGACACATCATAAACACAACAGAACAAATACCCCGAACCCGTTGCAGCACTAACTCTTCCGGGACGCTACAATATACCCCCCCCCCCCACCCCCCCCACCTCCCAACCACCATCTCAACCTACTCATGCTCTCTCAGGGAGAGCATGTCCCAAATTCGAAGGAGCTGTTTTGAGGCATGTTTAAAAAAAATAATGCACTTTGTGACTTCAGTAATAAATATGGCAGTGCCATGTTGGCATTTTTTTCCATAACTTGTGTTGATTTATTTTGGAAAACCTTGTTTCATTGTTTAATGCATCCAGCGGGGCATCACAACAAAATTAGGCATAATAATGTGTTAATTCCATGACTGTATATATCGGTATCGGTTGATATCGGGATCGGACATCTCACATCCCTTAGATTGTGTCTTGGCTCATAGAGAAAGTTACGTACTTTAATTTCAAGTGTTCAATGTGGAAAATAAAAACATAAATGACGGTGAATGTGGTGTTTGCAACCTGTTGGCGAGTGACAAGTGATAACTCACACCAATGGGTCACTGAGAACAAGACAGATGCTCATATTTGATGAATGATTCAAACATATTGGAATATCCTTTGTCCTTTCACCCCTGTAGGGCAAGCTAATGTCTCAGACGCTGTCTCCTTCACTTGCACACAACACACACACACACATGCACACGCACACGGAGGGAGAGGGCTCGAGGAGTCACAGTTAATGGGATTACCCAAGCGGTCCCTAAGCTCACCTCCAGGTCCCACTGTGGCAATCAGAGGCCTCAACATCCTTAACGCATCATGAAGAGTGCTTGTGGTACCACACTGAGCGGCGGGGTGGGGGTGGGGGGTGGGACCTCTGCTCTCTAACCTCCGAACACAGGCAGCGCTCTAACTGCACTGACCTCTGCTGCTTTTACGGCGCTAAACGCACCGACCATGCAGCGGGTCAAACTGGAGAGACACCATTAACCCAAACCCTCCAAGCTGCACTCGCTACCTTTAAATATCTCTCCTTCGGCAATCACAGCGGCATCAACACCTTGCCGCTTGACCCCGTCAAACCACCGCACCCATACTTGATCTCCAATGCTGGGGGTCACGTCACTAATGGATCTGTACTCGCGCGTCCGGGCAAATAAAAAGAGAAATGCTAATATGCGCGCGGCTTCGATAGAGGAAGACGCGGCTACACGGGGCTACACACATTCCTGCCTATCCACACTCCCAACGCGATTACTCCGAAATGAAGCGGAAAATGGAAGCGATTTATTAACGAGACATTAGACGCACTTTTAATAACCTTCCCATCCTGCTCAGCGGGGAGCTGCGGATTACACCACACAGGTTTCGGTGACACCAGAAAGGAAGTCCCCCGCCGGGTGTGTGAAGAGCGCGAGGAGGGACACAATGCCCGGCCTGGGGTTCTCACATCCCGCTCTGGGCCCTCACCCCAGGGGGAAGGACAATGGGTTAAAAAGGCATGAATGTCCTGCCTATCCAGGATATAATGTAGGTGGCTGCCACTGAGTCTGAATGGGCTGACGGAGCAGCGCAGGGAGAGGCACAAAGAGGCCACAATAAAAGAGATTCCTCGGGTCACTAAAGCATTGCATTCACTCTGGCCTCCACCGCTCACACATTCACCTTTAGTCTTAAACACAACGGATACATTTGAAATGTAAAATATAGGACGGAATATCAACGGCGAACTTTTAAACTAACCTTTTTCACTTTTTGTAAACAGTAAAAAAAAACAAAAAAAAACCGTCAGATGAAAGCAGTCTTTGTTATTAGTAGATGGTGGACCGTCGTCGTTGATCCGAGCTTGTTAGAAAGACGAATCCGGTTCAAAAAGAAAAGCATCACTCCCACTAAAAGTAGAGGAAGGATTAGAGGAATTCCTCGGTATCAGGTGACATATGTTCGTGCAAAAGTGTGAGAAATCAACACCGCTCTGCTTTTTGTATACACTTCAAATAAGCAAACGGAATAATAAAGTGATGGAAAGATCATTAATATCTCATTATCTGGTAAAAGCCAACAAAAGTTGCATGCCAACAATCCAAACATCTACAACAACCACTCCTGTAGTATGTAAATATGAGCTGATATCAGTAAAGTATACAATGGACCTGGCAGTCCCACAAAGCTGAGTTTCACCTTAAATTCCAAAGAACATTCCGAGAAGTGTTTATCCACCAGATTCCCTTGTGATCCCATAAAGCTAAACAAAAGTTATATAAAGTCAAATAAAAGTTTTGAATGTATTGCGTAACATGTTTTATCGTGTTGGCATCAACTCAATAAACACATTGGGACGGCGTGGCGCAGTGGAAGAGTGGCCGTGCGCAACCCGAGGGTCACCTGTTCAAATCCCACCTAGAACCAACCTCGTCACGTCCGTTGTGTCCTGAGCAAGACACTTCACCCTTGCTCCTGATGGGTGCTGGTTGGCGCCTTGCATGGCAGCTCCCTCCATCAGTGTGTGAATGTGTGTGTGAATGGGTAAATGTGGAAGTAGTGTCAAAGCGCTTTGAGTACCTTGAAGGTAGAAAAGCGCTATACAAGTACAACCCATTTATCATTTATTTATTTTTTATTGACAATTTGTCCATACATGCAAGACATAAGAAATAAAGGAGATACCGTTTCTCTCTCACCCTTTAGCGAATTTCCATTTAAGTGTCGCTCATTGAAATGCTATGTTTTGTTTCAGTAATTTAAAAAAAAATCATCATCATTAGATAACAATGATATTTCAGTGCAATATACCTTTTTATTGTAATGACCTGAACATACGATTGTATTTTCTACATGGAAAAAAAAGGCCCTGTGGGGTAAACCAATGTGCCAAACAACGTATCTCGAAGCAGGTAAGAGCTTTTCTTCCTGTCATTGACACATCCAAAAGATTGGGCAACTTAGAAAACAAGTTTTGATTGTAATTTTAAGATAATGGTTTACTTTAAACCCCAAACGACATGTTGAAAATTAATTACTAAAAGGATGAACAAAATTGTGAAATTATTGTTGAGCATTGTACTTGTTGGAGTTAAGGTTGGCTGCATGTTTTATCGTGTTAGCATTAACATTTATTTAGTTTAAATTTTTTTGCACATAAAGGACAATAAATGTTTTTGTCATACTAAAACTTCATTTGTACATTACATTATTTAAGTGTTGTCTGTCATTTAAATACTACGCTTATTTTTTTTTGTTTTGGTAATAAAAAACAGCATTATTGCAAAAAGTATTTTTCAACAATGACATATACTTGTTTATATTGTATTAAACCAAACAAAGTGTTTTCTCCATAAAAAAAAAATACACCTCATCGTAAACCAACAGGGGTCAAAGAGCTTTTTTTCCTGTCACTCACACACATCTAAAATGTTGGGCAAATTAGTAAAGAAGTTATGATGGTAATTTAAAGATCCGAGTAATAGTGAGCCGCTAAGAAATATAATGTACTGTATGAGCCTTGTTTAATATGTTCAGTTCAGTTTACTTCAGATTCAGCTTATTTCAAACATGCATACAATACAATGTAATGCATCACATATTTCCAGTTGTTTCATTACAGCACCTCCGAAAAGCAGTATGAAGAAGCTGAGTTTATTTAATCCTACCCCTTTTCATACCATAGCAATTTTATCCCATTTCTTTGTTCTTTGTAACAGAACAGTGAATAAATAATAAGTAAATAACATACCATAGTAAGTAAAGAAATACTAAAAACAAAAATAATCTTCATCTAAAAAATTGTTTTAAAAAAAAAAGGGTTCAAGATTTTCATCATAATTATTGTTCTGTGTACTTTGGGAACACTTGTAGTTTGAACAGTCTCTTAAACTGAATTAAAACGAATATTTGTTTGATTTCTTTGGTTAATACATTCAATAATTGAATTCCACATACAGATAGGCTAAAGGTTTTAAGTGTTGTACGAGCAAACAAATGTTATAAATTAAATTTTCCTCTAAGGTTATATTTCTCCTCTTTAGTTCAGAAGAATTATTGTACATTCTTGGGTAGCATGTTGTAGTTTGCTTTACATATAATTTTAGCTGTTTGCACATGCACCAAATTGTTGAATTTCAATATTTTTGATTCAATAAATAAATGATTTTTTTGTTCTCTATATCCAGCATTAGGTTTTATTCTAATTGATCTTTTTTGTAACACTGTTAATGAATGAAGCGCACATTTGTAGTTATTTCCCTATATTTCTGCACAATAACTCAGATATGGTAACACTAGTGAGCAGTAAAGAATATGAAGTGATTTTTGTTCAAGAACATGTTTTGCTTTAATCATTATTGACGTGTTTCTTGCTACTTTATGCTTTATAAAATGTTTACATGAGATTTCCAATTCACTTTATCTTCTATTATTTTACCCAAAAATGTGTTTTCTTTTACCCGTCCATTCGTATTTTTGTTTGACATTCTCTTGTACTGTAACCAAATAGAATTATTTTAGATTTACTGAGATTCAAAAAGTATTTTTCTGTCAAACCATCTCTTTAATTTGTTAATTTTTTCTGTTATTATTTGTATTAGCTTCTGTGTGTTCTCTCTTTAACAAAGCACAGGTGGATCATCTGCAATAATACTAACTTTAAGTCCTTTGTAACTTTACAAATGTTGTTTGTATAGAGATTGAACAACGTTGGTCTCAGTATTGATAAGTATTGGTGTTACAGATGTTATTTTACTGATATATATATATACATATATATATACATATATATATATATATATATATATATATATATATATATATATATATGGTAAATGGTGAATGGGTTGTACTTGTAAAGCGCTTTTCTTACCCCTTTTTAAGGAGTCCAAAGCGCTTTGACAGTATTTCCACATTCGTCCATTCACACACTGATGGCAGGAGCTCCCATGCAAGGCGCTCACCCGGGCCCATCAGGAGCAAGGGTGAAGTGTCTTGCACAAGGACACAACGAACATGACTTGAATGGTAGAAGGTGGGGATTGAACCAGTAACTCTCAGATTGCTGGCACAGCTACTCTACCCACTTTGCCACACCGTAGAAGAAAAAAAAACACATATAAGTCGCACTGGAGTATAAGTCGCATTTTTGGGGGAAATTTATTTGATAAAACCCAACACCAAGAATGGACATTTGAAAGGTAATTTAAAATAAATAAAGAATAGTGAACAACAGGCTGAATAAGTGTACGTTATATGATGCATAAATAACCAACTGAGAAGGTGCCTGGTATGTTAATGTAACATATTATGATGAGAGTCATTCAAATAACTATAACATATAGAACATGCTATACGTTTACCAAACAATCTGTCACTCCTAATCGCTAAATCCCATGAAATCTTATACGTCTAGTCTCTTACGTGAATGAGTTAAATAATATTATTTGATATTTTACGGTAATGCGTTAAGAATTTCACACATTAGTCGCTCCTGAGTATAAGTCGCACCCCCGGCCAAACTATGAAAAAAACTTCGACTTATAGTCCCAAAAATACGGTATATAGTCAAGGTTTCTGTGGTTTTTCCGTTGTACAGTGCTCAATAGGCGATAGAGCGGAATATACGTTAGGTCAGGAAAAAACACAAGAGGCTATATCATTTCTACAAGCCTGTTTCACAGGTTTCCCTGCTCGTCAGAGAATTTGATAAAGAAAAAAAAAACATACTAAACAGGCTTGTAGGGATGATATTGCCTTTGTGTTTTTTCCTGACCTAACACACACACACACACGCACATTTATATTTTATTTTATATATATGTTTTTTCAAGACAAATTCTGTCTCACAAATATGATTAAAAATGTGTCTTGAAAAAAGAGAGGTCAATTAATATTCACAATTTTCTGATTGGCTGTGATCAATTACATACAGAGTGCCCCCCCCCCCCCCCCCCCCCCCCTCACCTCCCCAACAAAAAAAAACAGAAACACAAATCTTTTCAAAAATCTGTTAAATTGACTTTTTCTTTTTCGGAGTATACAAGTCAATTGTGCGCATTAATTAAATAAGAACAATAGTCTTCCCCAACATGTCTTGGTCAACCAAAGAACAAATATTTTTTGTGGCGGCCTCCAACCAATCATAAAGATTTATGAAAGTAATTTTCGGATAAAGTTTCGGTGTCGACAAGCCAGAATGTTTTTTAATAAAGTATAGTACTGTGCAAAATCCTTACTCGACAATCCCACAGAAGAATGTGTTTGAGTAAATGCCTGTAATGCCATGAAACCTATTTGGAGCATTTTTGGGAAAGAACGTGACTTTTTTTCACTAAGTGACAAAGATAATTGAACATTTGGGGAATGATTGTACACAGACTGCAGTTGGGAAATTGTCTGGACGTTTGTCAAATTTAATATAAACTTTATAGGATCTGTTTTGTGGGTGGTCACCCTGCACTTCTAACTCCTTATAGTCCATCTATTTAGACTTCAGTGTTTAGGTTAACAAATATTAGTCTGTACCATAAGACACGTCAACAGCACACACATTGTTCAAATAGTCCAAAAAGCTTGTGCCAATCGGTTAATGTAAGGAGACACGGGATGTTCCCACCTAGGAACATGCCTTTACAGCACCCTTAATCTAATTAAAGCAAATATACCCATAACGAGTCAACTGGGTCACAAGAGCAGAGGAAGCTAATTTGCTTCCTTGCTGTGGCTTCAGCAACAGATAATACTGTTTTATTACACAAAAGGTCACCAGGGAAATTAACTTCTGGGCCAGAAAATAAAAAGAAAAGGCCCGGCACTCGGAATAACAAGTACATACTGATTACATTCACTCACGGCTGTCCCAGTTGGATAGGACGCTGACCTTTCTGCTGTCTTGTCGGGAAATAAGATATGTAAACGCACTCACGCTGGAGGGTCCCTATGTTGTATTGTGGAAACAATCTAGCACGGCAGACACTGCAAGTCGCATTGTGCAAGGGATCCATTTGAAGGAAAGGAAGGGAAAAAAGTTTAATTTTAACAGTTGAATGGGAATCCCCCCCACCATCCACCCACCAAGAGTCTGAGTGCACTGAATTGGATTAAGAGCACATCGCTGAATGCACAATGAAAGAACAAAAAAGTTTCAAGTTCTTTGTCTTCTCTTTAACGCAAAGTATAATGGTTTATTAGTCACCCTTTATTGAACTCATAAGACAGGTTTTACTGCTAAAAAGATGATGATTTTCAGTATAATTTCCTTAATTTTTTTTAATCTCCCAACGCTTCTTTTATTGTATACTTTCATTTCATTTTGTTCACGGGCTGCTGGCGCTGTTAGTCACTGTCTGCCTCCGTGGCCATGATTGATGTTTACAGGTCATAGCAATACTCTTAACTCATTAGTTAGAAAGGAAAAGATGCAAGCACTTGCTGGAGTGAGATATTGCCCATGAACACAGGGAGCTATTTCAAGTGGCGAGACAGAGAAACTTAGCATCAGTGTGATAATAGCTCCTGAACTATTGCATGTTTCAATCAATGCAGACACAAGTAAATAAAAAAGCAGAGGGGGGAAGATTCCGCTGCATCGATCCCGGCTCACCGCTCACCGCAAACCTTGCCGACAATCTATGGTCTGGGCCACTAATGCTCCCAGTCATCCACAAAATCAATGAAACTCATCCTTTCAATAGCATCCAATTATTAGCACAAAGTAAAGGTAGCCTTCTACAATAGATTGGAAAACTTTATTGTACAGCAACACAGACCACATAAATGTGGACAATGTAGCATATTCTAAAACAAACTACTCTAAATGCACTTTTACTTATGTTCTACATCAGTGGTTCTTAAGCTTTTTTTCAGTGATGTACCCCATGTGAACATTTTTTTAATTCAAGTACCCCCTAATCAGAGCAGAGCATTTTTGGTTGGAAAAAAAAGAGATAAAGAAGTAAAATACAGCACTATCTCATCAGTTTCTGATTTATTAAATTGTATAACAGTGCAAAATATTGCTCATTTGTAGAGGTCTTTCTTGAACTTTTTGGAAAAAAAGATATAGAATAACTAAAAACTTGTTGAAAAATAAACAAGTGATTCAATTATAAATAAATATTTCTACACATAGAAGTAATCATCAACTTAAAGTGCCCTCTTTGGGGATTGTAATAGAGATCCATCTGGATTCATCAACTTAATTCTAAACATTTCTTCACAAAAAAAGAAATCTTTACCATCAATATTTATGGAACATGTCCACAAGAAATCTAGCTGTCAACACTGAATATTGCATTGTTGCTTTTCTTTTCACAGTTTATGAACTTATTTTCATATTTTGTTGAAGTATTTTTCAATAAATATATTTATAAAGGATTTTTGAATTGTTGGTATTTTCAATAATATTTTTAAAAAAATCTCACGTACCCCATGGCATACCTTCAAGTACCCCCAGGGGTACGTGTACCCGCATTTGAGAACCACTGTTCTACATGACCAAAATAAATCACTTGGGTTAGCAAAATCCAAAGTCCAGCTCACAGGCCCACAGCCCACTTTATTGGCCTTGAGAACAATTAAAAAAAACGGAATGGCAATCTCTGGTCTCGAGAAGTGGGTACCAATATGCGGCATTTAATTAGGAACCTTTTTACATACTTTTCAGAGTAGGATAAATGCATAATTGTTTTACTTTTACTTCAGTATTTAAGATGTAAAACTTTTGCTATACACACAAAAGACCTATTCCTCTCAAATATTGTTCACAAATGTGTCTAAATCTGTGTTAGTGAGCATTTTGTCTTTGCCAAGATAATTCATCCGACTTCACAGGTGTGGCATAACAAGATGCTGATTAAACAGCATGATTATTGCGCAGGTGTGCCCGAGGCTGCCCACAGCAAAGGCCACACTGAAATGTGCAGTTTTGCATCATTGGGGGTGTGGGTGGGGTCAGAAAAGCAGTCAGCATCTGGTGTGACCACCATTTGCCTCATGCAGTACAACACATCTTCGAATAGAGTTGATCAAGTTGTTGATTGTGGCCTGTGGAATTTTGGTCCACTCCTCTTCAAAGGCTGTGTGAAGTTGCTGGATATTGGCAGGAACTGGTACACGCTGTCGTACACGCCGATCCACAGCATCCCAAACATGCTTAATGGGTGACATTTCCGGTGAGTTTGCTGGCCATGCAAGAACTGGGATGTTTGTCAGCTTCCAGGAATTGCGTACAGATCCTTGCAACATGGGACCAGGCATTGTAATACTGCTACATGAGGTGATGGTCTCAGGTGAATGGCACAAGATTGGATCTTGACACGGTATCTCTATGTTTTCAACATGGCATCAATAAAAAGCATAATATAAAACCCCATCCCCACTATGGGCCATTCCATTTAGAATGTTGACATCAGCAAACCGTTCACCTACACGACGCCGCATACGCTGTCTGCCATCTGCCTAGAACGGTGTAAACCAGGACTCATCCGTGAAGACAACACCTCTCCAACGTGCCAGATGTCATCGATGTGAGCATTTTGCCCACCCAAGACAGTTATGAGGACGGACTGTTGGGTCAGTCAGGTCGAGACCACGATGAAGACGACTAACATGCATATGAGCTTCCCTGAGACGATTTTTTACAGTTTGTGCAGAAATTCTTTGGTTACGCAAACCAATTGTTGCAGGAGCTGTCTGGGTGGCTGGTCTCAGACGATCATGGAGGTACACCTGCTGGATGTTGAGGTCATGGGCTGGTGTGATTTCACATGGTCTGCGGTTGCGAGGCCAGTTGGATGGACTGACAAATTCACTGAAACGCCTTTGGAGATGGCTTATGGTAGAGAAATAAATATTCGAATCAGGGGCAAAAGCTCTGGTGGAAATTCCTGCAGTCAGCATGCCAACTGCATGCTCCCTCAAAACCTTCAAAATCTGTGGCATTGTGTTGTGTGATAAAACTACACAATTCACAGTGGCCTTTTATTGTGGGCAGTCTGAAGCACACCTGTGCAAAATTCCTACTGTTTAATCAGCATTTTGATATGCCACACCTGTGAGGTAAGATGGATTACCCTGGCAAAGAAGAAATGCTCACTAACACAGATATAGACGGATGTGTGAACAATATTAGAACGGAAGTGATCTTTTGTGTAAATAGTAAATGTTTTAGATATTTGAGTTCAACTCATGAAAAATGGGAGCAAAAACAAAAGTGTTGTGTTGAGATTTTTGTTCAGTGTATATATCATTGTTATATTTATTTATTACCTATTAATTACTGCTTGCAAAGACTAATTGTTGTGGTACGTCAGTGAGCTTTCTTCCACTGGGCACTGTCACATGAATCTGTTTAACCAATTCAACATAAGCACGGATGACGTTTGACTCAAACATAGCCTGATAGTCACATGACTGGCCCCACACTGTACAACGTGAGATGACAGTGTGTGCCTCGCAGTCAGAAGAGATGAAGCTTTTCAATAATCACCTTGAAATCTATGGAAAAGAACAACTATACATGTGTCTAAAAATGTTCCCAATTCAGCCAACAAAAACTATACTTCCAACTAGAAAAAACATGTTGCGGTAAGTTGTAAATGTTTTTAATGTAGCTGCACATATGCTAACCCTAACCTTGTTATAACGTCATAAGTGACTGTAACGTGCAATTTTTTTAGTACAGTACATGTTGTAGCAGTATCCCGCTTTCTAAAAATAGCTACGAAATAAATCACAAGTTACTCAGTAGTCAATTAGTTTTTTCTCTGAATACTTACAAAGTCTTACTCAAGTACTTATTACGATAACTATTTAAAAAATGTTCTTGAGTCACAGTACTCTAAAGCAGTCTTTTTAAAATAGTGGGACATGTGACCCCGGGGAACATGAATTATTAGTATCATGCAATATTATCCTTCATATTATTGCAAGGGTTATTGCAAGATGGCGGCGCCCGGACGGCCTGCGACATTGCGGAGCTCTTGCTAAAGATGGAACATTTGGCGGAAATGCCGGACAGTTCTGCAGACTTCATGGCTGGCTCGCATCGTGGTCACTCCGTGATCACGTACGACCGCCAGACACTTCTGGATATGGACATATCGGGCCGTTTTGGACTGATAGACGCGTGCTTGCTGGACGTGCTGACTAGCACGGGAGTGCTGCGGCGGCTACATCCAGCGGCCTGTGAAGCAGGGGAATATAGTCTACGGAGCAAACACCAGCGGTGTGATCGGAAACGCGGATGCCGAGCGGGGCTAAAAACAAAGCAGAAGGCTAATCCCCACAGAACACCACTTCCCTCCATCCTGCAGCCGGATTTAAATAAAATATACGAGACTACTGGTCTGGGTAAGGAGTCAGTTAAATTAGAACAAGTTTTTTCTGCTTTGAGTGTCTCAGAGTTGGACATGTGTTTTACCGAGGTGGCTAACTATGATGCGTGCAGTTTATCAAAGCAACAATCAAACAATCGGAAAATTCCCGTCGTATCAATTCCTAGATATGGTCGTAATTATACTAAATGCACTGGGCATAATAAACACAACATTATTAATAATGCTACTACGGATAATTTGATCAAAAATTCCCTAAAACAGCCCACTACCTATAATATAGGTTATTAAACATAAGATCATTGTCTCCCAAAACGTTGTTAGTTAATGATATCATCAGAGACAACAATCTTAACGTCATCGGTCTCAGTGAAACCTGGCTTAAACCAAACGACTTTTTTGCGCTAAACGAGGCATGTCCTCCTAACTTTACACATGCGCATGTTGCCCGTCCTCTTAAAAAGGGTGGGGGGGTCGCACTAATATACAACGAAAACTTTAACCTTAGTACTAACATAAATAATACATATAAATCGTTTGAGGTGCTTACTATGAGGTCTGTCACACCGTTGCTTCTACACCTGGCTGTTATCTACCGCCCCCCAGGGGCCTATTCGGACTTTATCAATGAATTCTCAGAGTTCGTTGCTGATCTAGTGACACACGCCGATAATATAATCATAATGGGGGACTTTAATGTCCATATGAATACCCCATCGGACCCACCGTGCGTAGCGCTCCAGACTATAATTGATAGCTGTGGTCTCACACAAATAATAAATGAACCCACGCATCGAAACGGTAATACGATAGACCTAGTGCTTGTCAGGGGTATCACCGTTTCCAAAGTTACGATACTCCCGTATACTAAAGTATTGGCCGATCATTACCTTATAAAATTCGAGGTTCAGACGCATGTTCGTCAAACTAATAATAATGATAACTGCTATAGCAGCCGCAACATTAATACGGCCACAACGACAACTCTTGCTGACCTACTGCCCTCGGTAATGGCACCATTCCCAAAATATGTGGGCTCTATTGATAACCTCACTAACAACTTTAACGACGCCCTGCGCGAAACCATTGATAACATAGCACCGCTAAAGTTAAAAAAGGCTTCAAAAAAGCGCACCCCGTGGTTTACAGAAGAAACTAGAGCTCAGAAATTATTATGCAGAAAGCTGGAACGCAAATGGCGCACGACTAAACTTGATGTGCACCATCAAGCATGGAGTGATGGTTTAATAACTTATAAACGCATGCTTACCTTAGCTAAAGCTAAATATTACTCAAATCTCATCCACCGTAATAAAAACAATCCTAAATTTTTGTTTAGTACGGTAGCATCGCTAACCCAACAAGGGACTCCTTCCAGTAGCTCCACCCACTCAGCTGATGACTTTATGCAATTCTTTAGTAAGAAAATTGAAGTCATTAGAAAGGAGATTAAAGACAATGCGTCCCAGCTACAACTGGGTTCTATTAACACTGATACGATTGTATATACGGCGGATACTGCCCTCCAAAATAGTTTCTCTCGTTTTGAGGAAATAACATTAGAGGAATTGTTACAACGTGTAAATGGAATAAAACAAACAACATGTTTACTTGACCCTCTTCCTGGGAAACTGATCAAGGAGCTCTTTGTATTATTATGTCCATCAGTGCTAAATATTATAAACTTATCACTTTCCTCGGGCACTGTTCCCCTAGCATTCAAAAAAGCGGTTATTCATCCTCCTCTTAAAAGACCTAACCTCGATCCTGACCTCATGGTAAACTACCGACCGGTGTCTCACCTTCCCTTTATTTCAAAAATCCTCGAAAAAATTGTTGCGGAGCAGTTAAATGAACACTTAGCGTCTAACAATCTATGTGAAACCTTTCAATCCGGTTTCAGGGCAAATCACTCCACGGAAACAGCCCTCACAAAAATGACTAATGATCTATTGCTAACGATGGATTCTGATGCGTCATCTATGTTGCTGCTCCTCGATCTTAGCGCTGCTTTCGATACCGTCGATCATTATATTTTATTAGAACGTATCAAAACACGAATTGGTATGTCAGACTTAGCCCTGTCTTGGTTTAACTCTTATCTTACTGATAGGATGCAGTGTGTCTTCCATAACAATGTGACCTCGGACTACGTTAAGGTAACGTGTGGAGTTCCCCAGGGTTCGGTCCTTGGCCCTGCACTCTTCAGCATCTACATGCTGCCGCTAGGTGACATCATACGCAAATACGGTGTTAGCTTTCACTGTTATGCTGATGACACCCAACTCTACATGCCCCTAAAGCTGACCAACACGCCGGATTGTAGTCAGCTGGAGGCGTGTCTTAATGAAATTAAACAATGGATGTCCGCTAACTTTTTGCAACTCAACGCCAAAAAAACGGAAATGCTGATTATCGGTCCTGCTAGACACCGAACTCTATTTAATATACACCTTTAACATTTGACAACCAAACAATTAAACAAGGCGACACGGTAAAGAATCTGGGTGTTATCTTTGACCCAACTCTCTCCTTTGAGTCACACATTAAAAGCGTTACTAAAATGGCCTTCTTTCATCTCCGTAATATCGCTAAAATTCGCTCCATTCTGTCCACTAAAGACGCTGCGATCATTATCCATGCGCTTGTTACGTCTCGCCTCGATTACTGTAACGTATTATTTTCGGGTCTCCCCATGTCTAGCATTAAAAGATTACAGTTGGTACAAAATGCGGCTGCTAGACTTTTGACAAGAACAAGAAAGTTTGATCACATTACGATCACATTTCTCATAGTCATCATTGTCACCAACGTCCCACTGGGTCTTTATTGTCACCGATGTCCCACTGGGTGTGAGTTTTCCTTGCCCTTATGTGGGCCTACCGAGGATGTCGTAGTGGTTTGTGCAGCCCTTTGAGACACTAGTGATTTAGGGCTATATAAGTAAACATTGATTGATTGATTGATACCCCACTTCGAAAAGCGAGCACTGCAAAATGAGCTCATTGCCGCCATTTACCTCGACTTCCTAAATTATTTTTATAAAAAATAAGTAATCAAATTTTGGCATGAATTTTAGTTTTGTAGGTTAAAGTGTTTATTTACATATACATATATATATATATATATATATATATATATATATATATATATATATATATATATATATATATATATATATATATATATATGTACAGATATATAGATATACATATTTATGTATGTTTATATATACAGTATGTGTATGTGTATATACACACATATATATATATATATATATATATATATATATATGCTTTTATGTATTCTAATATTTGTGACTTTCAAATCAGACAGTAATATATATATATATATACATATATATGTATATATATATATATATATATATATATATATATATATATATATATATATATATATATATATATATATATATATATATATACATACATACCCACATTTACAAAAGAGACTTTTTTTGACTGCAAACAGTCGATCCAACCTGTACACATATCAAGATACTTCCTCGTTGCAATCACACACTTTTTAACTTCAAAATAAAAGCGCTAAGTCATACAACCGGTTTAACTACATTAACACAATGAAGATGTTTACATTATGAGGACTCTTCGTCAAAGATGTTTGTAATGTAATTTTGTGATATTTGCACCTAATAAAAACATTAATTGCGATTAATTTTAATCATTCGACAGCCCTAATATATATACATATATGTGCATATATATTTAAATGTATTAATGTGTGTGTGTGTGTGTGTGATTTGCCAGGGCGGGAGAGGACAGATAAAAAAAAAAATACTTGGGACACTGGTGCGCCAAATCTGGGCCGCAGGCCGTAGTTTGGGGACCACTGCTCTATATCATGGTAAATTAACTGCTAATATAGTTTTGGGATACTTGCTTTATATTAGTTTGGACCATGACATATAAAAAAAAAAACATCGCAACCCATTGGTATAATGTATAATACGTTTATTTTTAATCCAAGACTACGACAGCCCTCATTAACCCCTACTCAGTATGCTTTACATCAAGGGAGGGAATATCCCATGTGTCCCCACTGCCAGCCCACATGTAATAACCATTAATAGCCCATCATGGTTTGTGTTAATTAAAAAGTGTAATTGCCATTAAACATAATGATGTTAGAGCTCATGTTCATGTGTTTTTGCGGCTCCACTCGCCGCTAGCTCGTTATCCACACTTGCAGGATTTAATCAGACAGAGAAGGAATTTTTGTCTTTAATTATCTGCTCTGCTTCGTCATTTAATCTTTGTAAAACAGCTCCTCGTGTGCGTTGCGGACTCCGGATGATGAAATACCGTCATATATTGCTCTGTCAGTAGATTTATTAATTTGCATATAGTTTAATGTGTTTGTTTACTCATAGGCTTTTCTTGGCACCCATGTATGACTGTAGATGTAATTGTTACAGTATATACATGCTAGAAAAAAGACTGCAAGCATTAGTAAATATTTGCATTTTTACCAATGTCAATAACAAGGCATGAAAATAAAAAGTTTGTTTTGGGGGAAAAAAAAGCCACTCTCCTATAGGATTTAAAGGCCTACTGAAATGACATTTTCTTATTTAAAACGGGGATAGCAGGTCCATTCTATGTGTCATACTTGATCATTTCGCGATATTGCCATATATTTGTTGAAAGGATTTAGTAGAGAACATCCACGATAAAGTTCGCAACTTTCGGTAGCTAACAGAAAAGCCCTGCCTCTACCGGAAGTCGCAGACGAGGACATCACATGTTGATGGCTCCTCACATATTCACGTTGTTTTTAATGGGAGCCTCCAACAAAAACAGCTATTCGGATCGAGAAAACGACAATTTCCTCATTAATTTGAGCGAGAATGAAAGATTCGTGTTTGAGGATATTGATAGCGACGGACTACAAAAAAAAACAAAAAACAAAAAAGCGATTGCATTGGGACGGATTAAGATGTTTTTAGACACTATTATTATGATAATTCTGGGAACTCCCTTATCTTTCTATTGTGTTGTAGTTTTTTGCGAGTTTAACAGTACCTGATAGTCGGAAGGGTGTGTCCACGGGTGTCTTGACACAAAGGTCTCACGGAAGTCGACGGCAATTTTATGGACGGCGCAAGCTCAGCTGATCTCCGGTAAGAAGCGACTTTTTACCACAATTTTCTCACCGAAACCTACTGGTTGACATTTGGTCGGGATCCATGTTTGCTTGACCGCTGTGATCCATAGTAAAGTGTCACCTCCGGGAATTTTAAACAAGGAATCACCGTGTGTTTGTGTGGCTAAAGGCTAAAGCTTCCCAACTCTATCTTGCTACTTTGACTTCTCCAATATTAATTGAACAAATTGCAGAAGATTCAGCAACACAGATGTCCAAAATACTGTGTAATTATGCCGTTAAAGCAGACGACTTTTAGCTGTGTGTGTGTGCAGCCCTCATATTTCCTAACAGCCCGTGACGTCACGCATACATGTCATCATTACGCGACGTTTTCAAGAAGAAACTCCCGGGAAATTTAAAATTGCAATTTAGTAAACTAAAAACGCCGTATTGGCATGTGTTGCAATGTTAATATTTCATCATTGATATATAAACTATCAGACTGCGTGGTGGGTAGTAGTGGGTTTCAGTAGGCCTTTAAATTGAGTCTGTGCTTCAAAAGAATTCCATAACAGCTATTGTGCAAAAGTACTCTAAAATGGGACATTTCCTGTGTGGGAGGAACACACATATTACTGCACTAATTTATATCCCTACTCCAAATGTCGTAAATCTGCTGTGTTTTGCTGCTCATCAACACGACTGCTGCTGCTACTCTGACAGCAACACTAGTGAATACTTAAGGTGATGTCATCGTTCAACAAACAATGATTACCCACAATAGCACACGGTAAAACATAGACTGCCAAGACTGAGCTGTTGTCAAAAGTTTGGAAAGAAATCATGGAGTACAATGTTTGTGTGTTATTTTTGAAAGTGTTATTGTGGTAACTAAAGTTTGTGCGATTGTGGTCTGACGAGGAAGAGGCAATAGATGTCAATGAAGGCCTTTTGTTGTCAAGCAATTTACAATACACAACCCCTGGCAAAACTCCCAAAATCAACAGACTTTGAGGATGTTTGATCAGTTGTTTAATTTCATAGGAAAAAAAAACAGTAAACAGACATAACACAAATCTATAGTCATTTCAAATGGCAACTTTCTGGCTTTAAGAAAATAAAAAAGACACCAAGAAAACAAATTGTGGTAGTCGGTACCCTTTTCTTTTTTAGATCAAACTGAGCGGAAATTATGGAATAACTTAATTCTAGGGTGGGGAAATATGAAATCATCCTCTACATTTTAATTTCCAAAGATAACACCTGCATCAGATTAAATCTCATTAAACGAATAATTATTTACCCTATGCCCCGTTTCGGCTACACTAAACCATCGTTTAAGGTTCCCCTCCTTGGATAATTTTTTACACGGGTAAGTGCGCTGTCAATTTCTTGAATCTCCGGCTCTTAGCTCTGTATGAACTCATTGATTGTTTACAAACTAAGTATGGAGAGGAAGTGACGCCAGAAAGACCGCGCCCCACACAGGAAGTGACGTGAGAAAGAACGCGCCACAGCCAGCTTCATATTAAAGAGGTTTCGTAACTCGGAGCTAACCACTGGAAATATGGAGGCAAGTCATCCAGACATGCCCGTGTTTCTCCTTCCGTCTGTACAGACGTTTGTGGAAATCACACATGAACACCTAAGAGAAAGCAATTGCAGCTATTTCGGATACAACACTTCTTAGATGGCAAGAGAACTTTCGAATGTCCAGGTCAGCTGTGATTCCACTTACCAAAGAACTTTGTCCATTTGTCGAAGGACAAACAAGGAGAATGCGGCCTCTCGTGGATGTGATTAAAAAAAGGTAGCGTGTGCTTTGTATTACCTGGCCAACGAGGGAAGACTACGGAAAATGGCGAATGCTTTTGGACTGGCAAAGCAGACTTTTTCAGTTATTGTCCGTCATGTATGTCGCGGACTCAATGTCTAGGTCCAGAGTATATAAAGTCACCAAAAACGAAAGGACAATCAAGGTGAAGGTAAAAGACTGAGGAGTGTCCTGACCAGATATCTACATTCATAGGTCACTGATTGATGTAAAATGATCTTTATCACATTGTTTACTTTCACATGTCTATTAAAAATTTTATTAATTTATGATGGCTCAGGTGTGATTCACTACTAAAGGGCCCGGCAGCACACTGGATTCCAGTTAATTGAAATACCACAACACTGGATATTGTTCAGAAAAGTTAAATTTAAGAACTTGGACACAAAGCAACACTGGAGGTTAATATGATGTACGCATTTTCCGCGCATGCATACTAGGTCGCGTTGGGCCGGCGGACAGAGGGAAGAGGGGGACTTGAATGACCATTGTGTGTGTGTGTGGGGACAAGGATAAGGTTAGGTGGGATTTACCCTGGATAACCTTAGTGTAGAAGGGGCCTTAGTCTGCAGTTAAAAAAAGGAGTGGTCACACATTGGAAAGCAGTTGCACCAGGTGGATTTACAAGCATCGTGGCTCCAAAATGTGAGATACCAACTGAAACACAAAAAATGTTTATAAGAAGGTAAAATCATCACACATTGTTGCAAAATATGTTTATGTTCACAGTCAGTTGTTTCTAAAATATAGACCAAGTACAAACAACATGGGGAGTAGTTTGGGCGATATGAACCAAAACTGTGAACGCCGTACTTTTAGTCCGAATACTGGTATACCGTATATACCGGTATCTTAAAAAAAACGTGCTAAATGCTTAAGATTGCCTCTTTATTTTAGTGTTGAGCATACTCAGATTATTTTTGTTGTAAATAGTAACGAAACATGTTGTTTATTCTCATAAAGTAATTAGTTAGCTGTTTCTATATCTAAGCAATTTTTGTTCATTTAAGTCATTAGTTTTATAGCCTCATGCTTGTTTGCGGGAAGGAAGGAGCTTTCACTCACTTACTGCGGAGAAATACCGCAGTAAGTGAGTGAAAACTACTCTTCAGCCACCCAAACGCTACACTATAGTAGGTTCGTCCGCACGGGCTATGAGGAGAGGCACTTTTAAACTGAGTTGTTGCTAAATATTTGACACACCGAGCGAACAGGCGGGACGAGCTATTGTTAACTTCTGTGCTAAATTGCTAACAGTAGTGAAAAACATAAACAGATGAGATTAGTGGTTGGCTACAAGGAGATGTAGAGGTTCTCAAGAAAATGTGTGTGTGTAAATAAGGCTGCAGTCCCTCGCCGATGGCCAAATGCAGTCGCTGTCCAATCTTTATAAACCCAGTGGACATCATGTTGTCAAGATAGAATTGGGAAAAATATGTTTTCATGTCGCTTCAGTTTTTATATGGAGACCACAGTCCGGATGTGTAAAGAGAATACATTATCCATTATCAATACAACTACTATAAAAGTCATTTGACCCAGGAAATAAATTCAATGCAAAGTAGGGCTGTATTTTATTTTAAATTCATTGTTACTTCGGGAATGTTCTTAATGACCTGAAATAAAATGATCCGATCAGACACAAAGTTGCCCATAGCATGTTGCATCTGATTGGCAGAGGTGGGACCAAGTCATTGTTTTGCAAGACACAAGTAAGTCTCAAGTCTTTGCCCTCAAGTCTCGAGTCAAGTCTCGAGTCAAGACAGGCAAGTCCCAAGTCAAGTCCAAAGTCAAGACTTGAAAGTCTTAAGTCAAGTCCCAAGTCCTGCATTTTGAGTTTCGAGTCATTTCAAGTCCTTTTAACCCCAGATTAATATATTTACACAGATTGTGTATGCTTTTAAACGCTGTATGCATTTATTAAAACAAGTGCATTTGAAACTGCAGGAAAAATATAGTGCTGACATCCATCCATCCATCTTCTTCCGCTTATCCGAGGTCGGGTCGCGGGGGCAACAGCCTAAGCAGGGAAACCCAGACTTCCCTCTCCCCAGCCACTTCGTCTGGCTCTTCCTGTGGGATCCCAAGGCGTTCCCAGGCCAGCCGGGGGACATAGTCTTCCCAACGTGTCCTGGGTTTTCCCCGTGGCCTCCTACCAGTTGGACGTGCCCTAAACACCTCCCTAGGGAGGCGTTTGGGTGGCATCCTGACCAGATGCCCGAACCACCTCATCTGGCTCCTCTCGATGTGATGGAGCAGCGGCTTTACTTTGAGTTCCTCCCGAATGGCAGAGCTTCTCACCCTATCTCTAAGGCAGAGCCCCGCCACACGGCGGAGGAAACTCATTTCGGCCGCTTGTACCCGTGATCTTATCCTTTCGGTCATGACCCAAAGCTTAAGGATGGGAACGTAGATCGACCGGTAAATTGAGAGCTTTGCCTTCCGGCTCAGCTCCTTCTTCACCACAACGGATCGGTACAACGTGCTGACATTGCACTTCATAATAGCACTATTAACCAGTCATTTTGAACATTTAACTCATTCCTTTACAGAATAAACACATTTTAAAAAAACAAGTGCAACTGTAGTTATTTGCACAAACGTGTTAACATTGTATTTCCATGGCATTTTGCATTGTAAGTAGTTCCACAGCAGTTACTATCCTGTTCATACCTTAACTAATTGATCTCATCTCATACTGTGTGTGTGTTTGTGTGCATACACATGAAAAACATAACAATGAACAGAGTCTTACTTTTTAGATGTCAGGGCCCTATGCAATATGTGCACATATTCTTAATATAGTATACATTTTAACTGACCTTTGTTTGACTATGTCTGTCTCTTTGTAGGTGGCTAAAATACGCGGTGCTGCTGACCGCCGTCTAACGTTGCGTTACTGTGTGTGATGCATTCAACAACGTAACGTTATGTGTAGGTACCTCATGCAACCCTGCTTAAGAAAAAAATCACTTGACAAAAAGTATGAATAAAGTAGTGAACTGCAGTGGACGCAACAGATTGTCGTGTTTGCAATGACGTTATAACCATAGACATCTTATAAGTAGACGCAGCATTGCCTGCTAGTACACGAGCAATTTGGCTGCCATCTTGAAGAGGTGACGAGGTGCCGGCAAGCAGCCTAAACTGACAGGTAGCGTCTTCCTGCTCAAATGAGCGGACTGTTCAAAATAGGAATCGGGGAATTACTTTTCATAAGTAAGATTTAACATTAACGTACTATTGGTTGTATTCTGTGAAAAGAATATGTGAATGTGAATTATATTTATATAGCGCTTTTTCGCTTCACGGTGGCAGAGGGGTTAGTGCGTCTGCCTCACAATACGAAGGTCCTGCAGTCCTGGGTTCAAATCCAGGCTTGGTATCTTTCTGTGTGGAGTTTGCATGTTCTCCCCGTGAATGCGTGGGTTCCCTCCGGGTACTCCGGCTTCCTCCCACTTCCAAAGACATGCACCTGGGGATAGGTTGATTGGCAACACTAAATTGGCCCTAGTGTGTGAATGTGAGTGTGAATGTTGTCTGTCTATTTGTGTTGGCCCTGCGATGAGGTGGCGACTTGTCCAGGGTGTACCCCGCCTTCCGCCCGATTGTTGTTGAGATAGGCGCCAGCACCCCCCGCGACCCCAAAAGGGAATAAGCGGTAGAAAATGGATGGATAGCGCTTTTTCCTCAAGTGACTCAAAGTGCTTTACATAGTGAAACCCAATATCTAAGTTACAATTAAACCAGTGTGGGTGGCACTGGGAGCAGGTGGGAAAAGTGTCTTGTCCAAGGACACAACGGCATTGACTAGGATGGCGGAAGCGGGGATTGAACCTGCAACCCTCAAGTTGCTGGCACGGCCACTCTACCAACTGAGCTATACCGCCCAATATCACCACAGAGTTGAGAAGGAGCAAAGATCTTCAATATTTGTATGTGAAAATCACAAAGAAATCTTCAGGGGGAGGATGACCCCGCCCCTACAGGTATTTGGTTTACAAACTTTCAGCCCCACCTAAAACAAAAATCACCAGCCGCCACTGATTTTGATGCATTCTCATTTTAGGCAAAGTACAAGACAATACTTTCTTAACAGTATAATTGTAACCAGGAATAAGTCTTCAAGTAACAATATTCAAATACTAACATTGTTGGGTAAGACAGACTTTGGTTTTATTCTGAATCTAGTCAAACAGATTGGCGGTTTTAGCTGATATAAAGACTTCCAAGTGTTTATACTGTATATGTTTAAGTATTTGGCAGACACTTTTATCCAAAGCAACATACATAAAAAATACATATAAAACAATCACGGTAAACATTATTATTTCAGGGGAGAATGTAATAGAAAATATCAATACAAAATGTCAAGACAGAATAAACTCTCTGCTGTTGCAGCAACAGAGATACAGTCTATAAGGTCCCTAAGATATATAGATATCTAATGTATTCATACATTGTTTATGTAGGATATACACGTGTGTATATAACCTAATCATATTGTTTCTTCAATTTAAAAATAGCTGACCGTTTTTTCCCCCTTCTCTGGGATTATTATTCCCCGTTTTGATCTCGGACGTCTGGTTACTTATAGCATACAAGAATATTCTATTACTGTTAAGCAAACTATGAACACGTATGACAAAAAAGGGGGTGAACATGAGTGGTATTCAGTGAGGTAAGATGAATGAAATGCGCTGACAGTTCATTGCTCCTGCCAAATGAATTGCACTGAGTGGAGCGGATCACCACTCCAAGATGGCGGCCCGCGTCTCGTCTGCGCGTCCACTTATAAGATGTCTATGGTTCTAGCAGTGAGTTTACAGCCTCACTGATTTAACTAAACAGCAAACAAAAGTTTCATTACTCAGCCAATAAATGTTAGCTTACATTCAAAACTTACCCTTCATTGTGCATCTTGAAATGTCGAACGAAGTTGGAAGTTGTTGCATCTCTGTCTGTAATCTTCGAACCGTATTTTTTGGATACGGGAATTATTTTTTTGTTGACCAAGTTGTGGTTTTAATACCCGAATGAAACTATTTTTGGCATAATTTTTCCTCACTGGCGGGTTGTTTGAGAGCTTTTCTTTGTTGGTTTTCCTGCAATTTGATTGGCTGAATGATGTGTGATGAGAATAACGTGGATGTAATTTGATTGGCTGTTCTACTGACAGGTAGCGCACAGGCTGTCATCGCACACATGTTGACAAACACGCGAATAACTTTTTAATCGTTGGGTTTGGGGGAAAGTAGCAAGTCATGTCAAGTCAAAAGGCTTAAGTCCAAGTCAAGTCACAAGTCATTGATGTTAAAGTCTAAGTCGAGTTGTAAGTCTTTTTACATTTTGTCAAGTCATGTCTAAAGTCATCAAAATCATGACTCGAGTCTGACTGGAGTCCAAGTCATGTGACTCGAGTCCACACCCCTGCTGATTGGCTGATCGCAGCAATTCATGTCTTTTATTCTTCTAATCAGCCACTTCCGCCTGTCCAGGAATAAGCTTAGGAATTTTGATAAAAGCTAGTAATGCCTCTCCCACCTGGATTGTGGCAGTGGACAATCGCACACGTAGTTGGCATTATGAGTACTACTGGGTGAATGATCAGCAAAAAACAGCATTTTTAGACACAAAGGCCACCAATATGGCCATTAGCATTGTGGAAAATGTGGAAACTTTGAAACCCTTTATTAAGGCTATGATCTGTTGCTCAGCTCGGAATTGGTCTTTGACATAAAGTTGAATGTACCAGTTTAGTCTTTTGTTGCGGCCTACAAGGTATTTATACTGTAAGTATTGTACTTATTACACACTGTGTTTATTAGTTTTAGTTACCAATTTTGTAGGTGTTGAAATCGCCATGAAAAATCGCTGATGCTACTCAGTAGCATGTATATGGCAAAGCCAATGTAAATTAGCGTCAGGTTAATGCATTTTGAATGACTTTAAATCGGAGCGTTTTCTGTCAGGCATTCTTGCTTAGGTAGCATTGAAATGTGTAACGTTATCCAGAGGCAGTCAGGCTGAGTCTCTTTTGAGCGCTACTTGAGAGCATGTTTCCAAACATTTGAACCAGTATTATGTCTGCAATTAGACATTGCGTCACAAGCAACAAAGGTTTTGAAATACGGCATATGTCAGAGTTAGTTTGAGACGAACCCCAGGATGCAGAGATGGAGGCAGGCATGGAGTGAGAAAACAGGATTTAATTTAAATACTAAGACAAAAAACAAAACAAAGGGTACAAACAAAAAGCACGCACGTGGACGGATAACAAACAAAAAAGCTTAGCGTGGAAGCTAACAGGTATCGAGCTGGAAACAGAAGTCGTAACATGAAAACAAACTTGGAAGCAGGGAACAATAAAACAGTAAGCTACAAACATCTAAAGAAATATAGCTTACCACTACGCAGCAACAACACGACAGCACAGGAGCAACAATACAATACAGAAGCAACATGAAATACGTGACAATAATCCAGCACTGACTGAAGGACAAAAGCAGGTACAAATAAGAGCGGGCTGATTGATAGCAGGTGTGGCCAGGTGCCAATCAGCCACAGCTGAGGAGAAACAGCGCAAAGGGAAAAAACAGGAAACAGATAAAATAAGAGCGCTGACAGGAACTAAAAAACAGGAAATACTAAACACACACAGAGGAAAAACTAAAACACAAACAAACTGTCGGTGGCAAGCCAGACAGTAGCCCCTCCTCCCATAACGGATACCAGACGTTTTACGAATCCCCCCCCCCCCCCAGAAAAAAAAAACAGTCCAAAGTCAAGGGAGGGTGGAGGGAGGACAAGGCGGTGGGCCGCCAGGCCAAGTGTCCCCGCACCCAGCGGGGAAGAGTCAAGTGGCAACGGCGAATAGAACGCCGCTGCAATTTGCGAGGCGGTCGCCCATGAAACGACCACTTCTGTGGCCGACAAGAGTATGGTGGCGCCCCCTGCCGCTGGCCCACCGGACAGGATGATGGTTGCGCCCCCTGCTGCTGGCCCACCGGACTGGATGATGGTGGCGCCCCCTGCTGCTGGCCCACCGGACAGAAAGGTGGGGGCGCCCCTTCTGCTGGCCCACCGAAGAGGATAGTGGCGTCCCCTGCTACTGGCCCACCGGAGAGGATAGTGGCGCCCCCTGCTGCTGGCCCACCGGAGAAGATGGTGGCGCCCCCTGCTGCTGGCCCACCGGAGTGTGAGGTGGAGTCTGGTGGCCCACTGGAGTGCCTGGTGGCACCGTAGGTTGTAGACCAACCGGAAATGATGGTGGCGTCTGCTGGCCCACTGGAGTGTGTGGTGGCGCCGTAGGTTGCAGACCCACAGGAAATGATGGTCGCGTCTGCCGGCCCACCGGAGATGATGGTTGCATCTGTTGCAGACCCACTCGAGATGATGGCGCCGTCTGTTGCAGAATCACTTGAGATGATGGTGCAGTCTGTTGCAGACCCACTGAAGATGATGGGGCCGTAGTTTGCAAACCCACTGGGACAAGAAGTAAATGTGCCTCCCCAGCTGCACAGCTACTCCTAGCCCATCCCTCAACGGACGGATCCTAGACTTTCCCCGAGAAGCCAACATAGGACAGGGATGGGTGGGAGGGATTGCCTCTCTGCCATAGACAACTCTGCGGGGTTCGAATTTGGCTGGATTATTCTGTCAGAGTTGGTTTGTGACCAACCCCAGGATGCAGAGATGGAGGCAGTCATGGAGTGAGAAAACATGATTTAATTTAAATACTAAAACAAAAACAAACAAAGGGTACAAACAAAAAGCGCGCACGTGAGCGGATAACAAACAAAAAGGCTTAGCGTGGAAGCTAGCAGGTATCGAGCTGGAAACAGAAGTCGTACATGTATTATGAAAACAAACTTGGTAGCAGGGAACAAAAAAACAGTAAGATAAAAACATCTAACGAAATATAGCTTACCGTTACGCTGTAACGACAATAAAGGACAGAAGCGACAATACAATACAGAAGCGACATGAAATACGTGACAATAATCCAGCACTGACCGGAGGACAAAAGCAGGTACAGATAGGAGCGGGCTAATTGACACCAGGTGTGGCCAGGTGCCAATCAGCCGCAGCTGAGGAGAAACAGCGCACAGGGAAAAAAACAGGAAACTGATAAAATAAGAGCGCTAATAGGAACCAAAAACAGTAAATACTAAACACACATGGAGGAAAAACTATCAATCAATCACCAGGTGTGGTCAGGTGCCAATCAGCCGCAGCTGAGAAGAAACAGCGCACAGGGAAAAAAACAGGAAACTGATCAAATAAGAGCGCTAATAGGAACTAAAAACAGTAAATACTAAACATACATGGAGGAAAAACTATCAATCAATCAATCAATGTTTATTTATATAGCCCTAAATCCCAAATGTCTCAAAGGACTGTACAAACCATAACGACTACGACATCCTCGGAAGAACCCACAAACAAACTGTCAGTGGCAAGCCTGACAACACCATTATGTTTTATGTCAATCAATACTGGTAGAACGGACAGCACGGTGGGAGAGGGGGTAGTGCCTCACAATACCTAGGTCCTGAGCAGTCCTGGGTTCAATCCCGGGCTCGGGATCTTTGTGTGTGGAGTTTGCATGTCCTCCCCGTGACTGCATGGGTTCTCTCCGGGTACTCCGGCTTCCTCCCACTTCCAAAAACATGCACCTGGGAATAGGTTGATTGGAAACACTAAATTGGCCCTAGTGTGTGAATGTGAGTGTGAATGCTGTCTGTCTATCTGTGTTGGCCCTGTGATAAGGTGGCGACTTGTCCAGGGTGTACACCGCCTTCCGCCCAATTGTAGCTGAGATAGGCACCAGCGCTGCCCGCGAGCCCAAAGGGAATAAGTTGTAGAAAATGGATGGATGGAATACTGGTAGAACTAACACAATTCAGTTGATGAGTCAAAAAAACGTATTTGGGCCCTAGCTTATTTGTGACCCTAATAAGGACAAGTTGTATAGAAAGTAAAAAGAATGGTTCAACATAACTCAAAAAGCGGAAAGAAAAACATTATTACTTCTAGTTGTAGTACGGTTTAATTGTAACACAACGGGCAGAACAAAGATTCATCAATCTGCAACAGTATTCTTGAGCACATGAGCCACCGACCAACAAAGTTTCACTGTGCATGGTTATGTAGTTATTGAGTAGTCAACACACAATCCAAAAATGACAACTACTTTAATTTCTATTCTTTGTTGTAATTATAATGGCTGTTTATGTGACAAAGGTCAAAAATTATTTAGAATGAAGTTTAGATGAAGAAAATTGGCAACCTTTTGGTTGGATCTTGCCGGGTGATCAAAGAAGCAGTGCACTATTTGCGTCAATATAAACAGACTATGTTTACAACTTCCCCACATCAAGAGGCAAGCCTCCTATCAGCGTATGGCGGTGTCAAGGGCTGGTGGAACACACTTGCAGCAAGTAGGGGGAAAAATCTGATTAAACAATTAGTGTCAATTAGCCCCAACCAAATCATACTACAAACAATTGGTCTCTAGTGCCCGGCTTAATTACAGGCGACTTTCAGCTCCTTATCATGAGCCATGTCGCCTGTGATTCATGTCCGACTCACGTCTGTCCCTCAAGCAACATCAATTATCCGCCAGTAAACATATCTACGAAGCACAGAAAAAAAAAAAAAAAAAAGACAGCTGCAGGTCCCGGGCCTGATGCCTGATTAGCATAAGCCTGTGTATATGTCAACTACAAGTGATCAATGCACTGATATACTGATGAAAATACTGCCAATCACATGCAGTCTTCGTTGCAAAGAACTGAAACTAATTGAATTCTAACACATGCAAAATATCTTTCAACAAAAAGACACCTTTTTTTCAGGGAGCCAAATTGTGTAAACAAGAAAGAGTGTCTTGTAAACACACAACAAACACTGGCGGTGTGAAGGGGAGCGACAGCAGGCACGATGACATGTTAAATTACCACCGTGATGTATTGCTTAATGAACCCCTTGTGTTGATCACGCTCCACATTAATCAACAGCCATGAACGAATTCCCTTATTCTTTCAATGCTGCCTTGATAAACTGCAATTTCATTTAACCTTGGACAGCAACTTTAATAGCTTCCACAGGACAACTGTCAATACTTGCCTGGGTATACAGTGATTAAATTGCACAGCAAGAAGTGTGTCACGGCTTCACATTGTTGTGCTCATCTCAAAGTGTACGCCATCCAAATACACCCCAACCCCTTTACCACTACCTCCCCTTTGCGTCCCAATTTGTACTTGCACTTGCGCTAAAAAGTAATCAAAAGGTTAGTGTGAAAAAGTGTGAATGCATTTTGTGTTACAATATTATGTTTTGTGCTGGATCTCGCTGTCATTTCCTGTTATAAAGTCTTGTTTTAGGTACAGTATCACCGCCAAAACTGATACTATTTAAGGTTATTTTTTGGAAAGAATATGCCTTAAAAAAAATCAAACCTGCATAATTTGTGTCTACAAATGATAAGTCAGCAAATTTTATTGTGAGCATCTTAACAAGCTTTCTTTTTTGTTGGCTGTTTTTATTGTCGCCCCAGTTTATTAGTGAGGGCAAAAATCAAAAGTAAGATGATAACTATACATTGTAGACCTAGACACGGAACTTACTGCAACATCGGAAAGGATTTAGATCTTGGACTTTGTGTAAGTGTGTCCGCTGATTTTAAAGATACAAAGGTGTTATGTGGGTTTTATGGCTTGGACAAAATGTGCATGTCAGCCAACAAATGTTTTTCAATGTGGGCAGACTTTTTGAAATGTAATTCCACTTGTGTCAATTTCCTTTTTTTCAGTGGAGTTCTAACAAACACTCTTAATGCAACTTACACACATTATCACTGTTGTATCCTGGGGTCATTGGGTGTTTCGGGTCTCACAACAGACACCCTCACCCAGGTGACCCAACCAGTGTTAATCAGGCCCTGTCTAAATATCTTGAGTAGCCCATGGATCCTACCACTTGATGCACAGCCATCTTGACGCTTTTTCTGCTGCATCGGTGATGTCTCTGATGGCTTTCCTGTTCTGCAGTCCCTTCACTCCCACATATTGAGTGCCCTGATGAGAGACTGGCCAACAAACCCTCTGCACCCAACCTCGATTGGGTTGTATCGGGTCCTCCATCACCTGCTTTGGCATTCGCCTGCCAGCTCCTCATACTTGGCCCTCTTCCTCTCAAAGGCCTCCTCCATCCGTTCTTCCCAGGTGACAGTCAGCTCCAGCAGGACCACTTGCCTCGTTGTTTCAGACACCAGTACTATGACTGGCCTGAGTGTGGTCACCGCAATGTTCTCTGGGAACTTGAACTGTTCCCCCAGGTCAACCTTCAGCTGCCAGTCTCGAGCTGTTGCCAGCAGCCCCCCTGCTTTACTCCGGTGCTGTTGTGGCTTTTTCCCAGCTCTAACAACAGTGATGGACTGCCTTGTTGGTTGTTGGTGTTTGCTGGTGAAGATTCATGTGTTGACAATCTCTGCAATGACCCGCAGCACTTGGTCATGGCGTCAGCGGTAACGTCTCCAAGTGCCCGCGAGCAGCAACTCAAGATGTGCTCCAGCGATCCAGCTTTCTGGCAAAGAGAGCAAAGTGGAGTCTCGGCGAAGCCCCAACGGAAGAGATTGGACGGGTTTGGGAGTACTTCAAACACCGACTGTATGAGGAACTTGATCCGGTGTGGCTCAGATCTCCATAGCTCTGTCCACGAGATCTTCCGGTTGGCTGCTTCCTCCCATCGGATCCATGTGCCCTGCTGCCGCATCCTTACTGTCCTACTGCAGCATGCTTCCTCCACCCCTGCTCGGACCTCCTCCTGGAAAACTGTCGCCTTTCCTTTCGCTGGTACTTGCTGTAGTGATGTCTTGGATTACTACCGAGACCTGCCCGTCCGGATGCCACTGTTCCCACCAGCTCGCTGTGTCGCAACTGTGCCTCAGCCTGGTTGACTGCCTTGAGAGCCTAGGAGACCTTGTTTTCGCTGAAGTCCCTATACAGCAGCACTTCTCTAGCTCGGGTAACCATAAACTCCTCCGTCAGACAACTGAAGGGCAGTTTTAGCTTGTTGTTCTTCCCGTACAAGGCAGTGGGCTGTTGAGGCTTTGCGGTAGGCCCAACCACTTCCAGAGGAAACAGCTGACCTTCCTCTCGAGTAAATGTGAATTTTTAGAATTATCTGTGTTTGTTTGAGCTTGATAAATACTATTTTCTGACAATCTGAGACAGTTCAGCAGATAATGTGGGAGACAGCCACCTTGTGTGCACACAGAAGGTTTTGGTTCCTCATTTTAATAAAGTGATTTTTGATTGACCAGCTCCTTGTCATCTTTTTAACATCGGGGGAAAAGCTACAATATTTATTGTGCGCACAAAAACAGCTGAATCCAAGAGGTTTGTAACTTCCTTCGGGATGTCAATCGACAAAGCCAATTTCGGCGAGACCTCTGCAAAATCTGGAAGAGTCAGCAAATCTCACGTGCGTCTAAAAGGCAAGTGTTTCCCAGCATGCCTTGATGTCGTTACAATCATCAGTTTTGACTGCGTTAGCATGCATCTTTAATGTGGTATTTTGTACGGACGGGGCCTAATGTTTTTTGTCTTGTAAAATTAATGATTGCTACTTTTGGTGGTAATTTGACACTTTTAGTAAGAACGGTTAGTGCAAAGTTTCCAATTATTACCACTGTGGCCTCCAGTTTTAGTTATACGACATAAGATGTATATGAAATTCTGTCGATGGAGAAGGTACGTCGGGGTTCTCATTTGATTGATTTTGCCTGGGCCGGCCGGACACATGATGTTTTTCATTGATACGTTGCCCAGTACTATTAGGAATACACATCAATTACATACACAATTTTATAAAACTACAATATAAAACACCGCTCTGTGACGGTATCACTCTCTAGACTTTACTGTTCTCCTTCTATTTCGTCAGATGTGACTTGTCCTACTGTTGTACTTTGATTGGACGTCTCACTTTAACTAAATGTTTCCCCCAATTTTCATATAACGTCTTGGTTATCATACATCTTAACATTATGCGTAACAAATAGTCCTTCATTCCACGGACTCAAGTGAGCAAAAATTTAATGAGTCTTTGAATAAGTCGCTGTTCTTTTTTACAGTTTGGTATGACTTCAAAATAAACCACCATGGGGCCAAAAAAAGATTTTGAGTGCCAGCACTTTGATAAAGAAGGTGAGAAACACTATTGAATTCAAGTAAGACTCTTCCACACAGCTCATCCTGTCAACAGGAGTCTTCAGTGAAAATAAATGTAATGTTCATTTATCCATTGCATTCATTGGGTGTGTATATATTATATCACAATGTTTTCTGCATGTAAAACAATAATCATTCTCCATAAAATGTGTTTTGTTAAAATATATGTGGGTGTTTAGAACAGATTAAGCAGATTTATACTTATAATTGCTTCTATTTTTGTACGATTCGATCTTTGTCTGACGATTTGGAACAGATTATAAAACTTTAGGTACAACAGTATATAGTTTATTTGTCTGACAATTCTGTATGTTAAAATCTCATTTAAAATATTCCCTGCATGTTCAATAAAGACTTCATGATGGTTCCAATTGGAACCAGTGACAAATTAATTAACCTAACTTCAAACCCAACTTCACAGTCACAGAACAAATCATGTTTAACTTGAGGTTTTAAAATACTGAAGTTATGTTTGCACGAGGATGCTGCATTGTCCTTATACTGTACATAAAATTTACTGCATAATAAACTGGATCTTTCCTCATATTATATTCCTCTTGTGATTGTGTTTAATTGTGTAGCTGTTACTAAAATAACAGCTGTCAGGACATAGAGCTTCAGGGTCTGTCACTGTTATTTACGTATTTAAGAACTTGTCGGCCATGAGCTGGCTAAAAGTAGACGGTGACAGGCGCTGACATGAGCCTTGTCATAATGATTTCCTGTGACATTCTACAATCTTGTCAATTTAGCATAAATTATCAGTCATGAAAGGCCTGCTGGCTGATTAAAACCAATTGTCTGGGTGACGAAGGACAAGGCAACCTCTTTATTACATGATAAACTAAGTTAATGAAAGACGACAATCACTCCTCAGGGAAATCGGACCAACTCTTAATTAAAGCATTGTTTTCTCTTTTGTGTGAAGGTTGATCTATACTCATCCAATGTGCACATGAATAGAACTTAACTTAAAGAAAAAATGAATCAATCATCTTATAATTAGGTGTGACACTCAACACTATAGGGCCACAACATTAGACATACCTAATCACGTGTATACAATTCAAGCAAATATGGCGAGGTGGTTACGGTATCAGATGAGCATAGCATTAGTAATTGTCCACAGCCCAAAAGCCAGAGATCGTCACAATCCTGCACTCCAGTCAACAAAATTGGGAATGTGAGTGCGAAGGACATCCAGCGAATCAGAAAAACAAGCCAGGCCCCCTCCACAAGGGGGAGTGGGACATAGGAGAAAAAGAAAAGAAACGGCAGATCAACTGGTCTAAAAAGGGAGTCTATTTAAAGGCTAGAGTATACAAATGAGTTTTAAGGTGAGACTTAAATGCTTCTACTGAGGTGGCATCTCGAACTGTTACCGGGAGGGCATTCCATAGTACTGGAGCCCGAAATGAAAACGCTCTATAGCC
Source organism: Nerophis ophidion (assembly GCF_033978795.1). Taxonomy (NCBI): domain Eukaryota; kingdom Metazoa; phylum Chordata; class Actinopteri; order Syngnathiformes; family Syngnathidae; genus Nerophis; species Nerophis ophidion. Next base: position 39,995,709 of record NC_084621.1, on the reverse strand, counting down.
CGCAGACTTTTTTTGGGCTTTGGGAATCACTAATAAGCCGGAGTCCTTTGAACATAGATTTCTTGCCGGGACATATGGTACAATACAATCGGCAAGATAGGATGGAGCTAGACCGTGTAGTATTTTATACGTAAGTAGTAAAACCTTAAAGTCACATCTAAGTGCACAGGAAGCCAGTGCAGGTGAGCCAGTACAGGCGTAATGTGATCAAACTTTCTTGTTCTTGTCAAAAGTCTAGTAGCCGTATTTTGTACCAACTGTAATCTTTTAGTGCTAGACATGGGAAGACCCGAAAATAATAGGTTACAGTAGTCGAGGCGAGACGTAACAAACGCATGGATAATGATCTCAGCGTCTTTAGTGGACAGAATGGAGCGAATTTTAGCGATTTTACGGAGATGAAAGAAGGCCGTTTTAGTAACGCTTTTAATGTGTGACTCAAAGGAGAGAGTTGGGTCAAAGATAATACCCAGATTCTTTACCGAGTCACCTTGTTTAATTGTTTGGTTGTCAAACGTTAAAGTTGTATTATTAAATAGAGGTCGGTGTCTAGCAGGACCGATAATCAGCATTTCCGTTTTTTTGGCGTTGAGTTGCAAAAAGTTAGCGGACATCCATTGTTTAATTTCATTAAGACACGCCTCCAGCTGACTACAATCCGGCGTGTTGGTCAGCTTTAGGGGCATGTAGAGTTGGGTGTCATCAGCATAACAGTGAAAGCTAACACCGTATTTGCGTATGATGTCACCTAGCGGCAGCATGTAGATGCTGAAGAGTGCAGGGCCAAGGACCGAACCCTGGGGAACTCCACAGGTTACCTTAACATAGTCCGAGTTCACATTGTTATGGGAGACGCACTGCATCCTATCAGTAAGATAAGAGTTAAACCAAGACATACCGCTAGAAGAAGAGTTAGGCCAGGGCTCGTCGACTAAATTGAGACACATTTCCAAAAGGCTAAGGACTCCGGGGACCGGGCTTCTCCCCTCACTATTATTCTTATTTTGAGGACCAGAATTCTTCATGGTAGACATTTGTTTTTGGTCTATTTCTAGTGTCAGAGTTATATATGACAGAAAAAAATGGCCCAGTTTTGCAAAATACGAGTGTCCACTATGTCAATGCAGGGATCTGCTACTGTCTTTACACTGGTCCAAGTTCATCCGTACAACATAAATGCAAATGTTTTTTTATTATATTTAATTTGGGCTTCACGGTGGCATAGGGGTTAGTGCGTCTGCCTCACAATAAGAAGTTCCTGCAGTCCTGGGTTCAAATCCAGGCTCGGGATCTTTCTGTGTGGAGTTTGCATGTTCTCCCCGTGAATGCGTGGGTTCCCTCCGGGTACTCCGGCTTCCTCCCACCTCCAAAGACATGCACCTGGGGATAGGTTGATTGGCAACACTAAATTGGCCCTAGTGTGTGAATGTGAGTGTGAATGTTGTCTGTCTATCTGTGTTGGCCCTGTGATGAGGTGGCGACTTGTCCAGGGTGTACCCTGCCTTCCGCCCGATTGTAGCTGAGATAGGCGCCAGCGCCCCCCGCGACCCCGAAAGGGAATAAGCGGTAGAAAATGGATATTTAATTTGCTGCAAAAATATGAAATTCTGTCCCAAGTTTTGAACTAAAATGGGTCTGGTGTTATTGCCGGGCCGGCAATTGAATAGTCCTTGTTTGGGTTGTAGATTGCAATGTGATGTTTTGCTTATTTAGCTAAACCTACCAACCCTACCAGCTCTTTTCATGGTATAGTGCATTTCTATGTTTACATGAACCTAATAATTTGGCCGATAAGTGCCGTCTTGCAAATGCACTTATCGCCATTCAGACGTTATCCCTCAACAAATATCACCATCATGTCGACATATTTGCTTATCAATAAACGGCCATGCATGACAGTCGGTAATCCTCCCCCGTCTCTCCCCTCAGCCTTCGTCACGTTTGTTTTGTTATCACCTTCACAGTTGAAAAGATTCCAAGGAGATGTGTGTTTGTGTGCAAGCTTCAGCAGGGCTGAGCAAACACAACCAGTTGGTCTTCCCCTTGTGCTTCTCGGATGACATAACAGAAAAGCAAACATTTCTCTGTCGTGTTCCTCGCGTGGCCTTCTCCCCCCCCGTCCCCCCTCCACACCTCGCCAACCCTCCAATGAACAACACTTGAGAGGTGACAGGCGTACACCCGCACTTCCATTCTTACCCTGCGCAGAAAGAAAGAAAGAATGCCTCCCGGAGGATAATTAGTGAAACTTGAAGAGCCAATGCTAATCCCACAGTACTCCACTTTGTGTGCCTGTGAGGCTGCTGCTGACAAAGTGCAACGTTGGCCTCAGTGAAAGTCAATAAGAAGCGCACCGTTATCAGGCTCTATGATAAACAAACACTGCCATCTATCACGGGGAAAGCAGATCATAACATTCAACAGACTAAGCCATCAAACACACACATAAATTATTCCGCACATTTAATTTTGTTAATAGAAGAAGAATCATTTGTAACACTGAGGCAGCACTGAGGCTTTGGATATAAGAAGCACTTGGCTGCAGCCGGCAGACTTTGATTGACAGGAGCTGGTATGGATCATTAGCGGCACATCTCGACATAGTAGCGTGACAAGACCCGTCACGCCTCAATTCTGAGCATGTTCACTATTACCATGCAATTATCTTAATATGGAAGACAGATTATGCCCATCCGAGTGGCCAGTTACCTGGTTCCCATGCCGACCAAACACAGCATCTGATACGGAAAGTAAAGTTGCACCGATTGAAATTGTTTCGCATTATAACCAGGAGGCCAGAAGACTTCAAGGGAGGTGGAGCAGCACCTTTCCAACCTGTTAAAATAAGCAAATGATTTTAATCTACATGTGAAACACTAACTTGTGCTTGAGATAAGACGCGTTGCATAAGCTTCAGTGTAAAATTTTGCTCCAAAGTCACTTTTATAAGCCGTTTTTTTGGGTCTGCCTGCAAAATGTTTGATTCAGTAGGAATTCCCAGATTGCAAATGAAACCACTCTCTCCAAAAGTATCTTAGTTTATCTTTAAAAAAAATGTACATTGTTTGAATAAATATCTTGAAGAAGTCATCAGCGCTATGTTTGTTCCCCAGAGATGGTCGAGAATAAACCCTAAGAAGATCATAGATTCACGAAGTCTCAACATATTGTACCGATGGAGGTGCGACAGGCCTAAGGCCCAGCTGCAAGACCACCTTGCTGTAATTAAAAAGTAAGCAAGCACTCTCCGAAAAAAAAAGCTCCTTTTACCGGCCTTTGTGTTACTGCATGTCACACAACGGTGTTATCCTATTTTTAGATTAAAATTATACTTTATCCTACCTTTTTTGTGTTACATCACAGCCTAGCTAAGAGTTTGACTTAATGTCTAAATAGGGGCATCCATGTCGCTCTGATGTAACCAGACTGGGAAACCCCACAAAAAGAGGCATCCAAAACTGCGTGCAAGCTCACACCAAAATGCATGATACAACACGACTATCTAACATTATGACATTTATACGTTTCAAAAGTCGAAATTCATCATAGGTCCCCTTTAAGACAAAACTAAGGTTATTTTAGTTCAGGGGTATCAAACTCATTTTATCCCAAGGGCCGCATGGAGGAAACTCTGTTCCCACGCGGGCCAGACTGGTAATGGTATGATAACTTTAAAAAAAAGGCAACTTCAAATTTGTTTTCTTTGGCCAAAAATAGAACAAGCATATTCTGAAAATGGGGCTTCACGGTGGCAGAGGGGTTAGTGCGTCTGCCTCACAATACGAAGGTCCTGCAGTCCTGGGTTCAAATCCAGGCTCGGGATCTTTCTGTGTGGAGTTTGCATGTTCTCCCCGTGAATGCGTGGGTTCCCTCCGGGTACTCCGGCTTCCTCCCACCTCCAAAGACATGCACCTGGGGATAGGTTGATTGGCAACACTAAATTGGCCCTAGTGTGTGAATGTGAGTGTGAATGTTGTCTGTCTATCTGTGTTGGCCCTGCGATGAGGTGGCGACTTGTCCAGGGTGTACCCTGCCTTCCGCCCGATTGTAGCTGAGATAGGCGCCAGCGCCCCCCGCGACCCCGAAAGGGAATAAGCGGTAGAAAATGGATGGATGGATATTCTGAAAATGTTCACATGACAAATAATCCTCTTGGCAAAACACTTCAATTTAGTGGAAAAACTCTGAGGAAAAAAATGGTACCGTTTCCAAAACACCATGAACTATGTCTCAGTGTTTTTACTAAACATAAAACTTGGAGCACTTCCTGTTCAGCATTATCATGTTAACAGCTCATTAAAGACATGTTTTGAAAAGCAACCAAGTGTTTCCTCACATTGCCACATTGGTGACATCCGCAACTGCCACAACACATTAATTTACAATCATTCAAATAATACAATGATAATATAGTCAAAACAATGATCAAAATGACACCATAATAGCCAAATTAAAGGTAACTTAACTACAAACTTAACTGATGTGAACTTAGTAGATTTAATCATAAAATAAAATAGAAAAAACAACAAATGTAGAAACACACATTTTTACAATGGAGTTCAGACTGCACATCATGTTGTCAACAAACAGCGAGCACTGCACGGAACTCTAACTAAAAGGATGATGGTCATGTTGACTTTGTATTTTACTGTTTCGTTATTTTTGTCTGTTGAGTGGATAATTTACAATTTAAAAAAGTTATGGTGCGTTTTAACAGCAATAGTCTGTTGCCAGCCACAATTGACGCTGATTGGAGTAGCGGGAGCCAAGAGGGCACTTAAAGTCAGGTGACACGTCATCTTTAAACAGTGCCATGTCTGACGTGGGTTAAGCTTGAATTGCTATTGCGACATCAAATGGACACATATAGAACAGCAGTCTCTTTCATTAAAAAAAAATGCAGCTCATGTTACACTTAAAGGTGTTTTGCGGGCCGTGGGCCGGATTAAAGCTGTCTGCGGACCTGATATGGCCCCCGGGCCGTACGTTTGACACCTCTGTTTTAATTCCTACAGAGCAAATGAAATCTGAGGTGTGCAGAAAACTCCACAAATAATGCTCCAAGAAAACAGCTTTTCAAGAAGTGGGGGCGTTGGCGGGGGACTCAGCCATATTAGTGTCTCAGCGGAGACTCCTGTGTCACACTTTAAAAAGTCCTTCATTAAAACACCCACACAACAGCTTTATGAGAGCATGTTAAATACATAAGATGTGATCTAGAGGCAAGGTCTCTATTGAGATATTTGTTTTGGGTAGAGCTCACTAGAGCAGGAGGAGGAGGAGAAAAGTGTTTTGGTGGTTCTCATTCAACCAAGGAGAAACCAGAAGCTCCCGTCTTGCCGCACAAAGCAGGGAACAGCTGGCTGATCGATACCCGACAAAGGCTGAGAGGTTAGAGCAGTCAAAAGACTGTTAACTAGCCATTTTATTTGTCAGACATTTATATAATTGTTTATGGTTCACTGCACCTCTTTCACTTCGGGGCAGGCCGCACACCTGTGCTTGGATTACGGTCAAGGCCGCTCTCCATCGTTTTTTTTTATTGCCTCATGACACTAGTCACCTAGTTTAAATGGATGCAAATATATTTAGATAGTAGTAGATATTTAAAAAGATAGTAAAAAAACCCTGTTTCCATATGAGTTGGGAAATTGTGTTAGATGTAAATATAAACGGATTCCAATAATTTGCAAATGATTTTCAACCCATATTCAGTTGATTATGCTACAAAAACAACATACCTGTATTTGATGTTCAAACTGATAAACATTGTTTTGTGTGCAAATAATCATTCATTTAGAATTTGATGCCAGCAACACGTGACAAAGATGTTGGGAAAGGTGGCAATAAATACTGATAAAGTTGAGGAATGCTCATCAAACAATTATTTGGAACATCCCACAGTTGTGCAGGCTAATTGGGAACAGGTGGGTTCCATGATTGGGTATAAAAGCAGCTTACATGAAATGCTAAGTAATCCACAAACAAGGATGGGGTGAGGAGTCACCACTTAGTAAGCAAAATGTCGAACAGTTTTAGAACAACATTTCTCAACGAGCTATTGCAAGGAATTTTGGGATTTTACCATCTATGGTCCGTAAAATCATCAAAAGGTTCAGAGAATCTGGAGAAATCACTGCACGTAAGCGATGATATTACAGACCATTGATCCCTCAGGCGGTACTGCATCAAAAACCGACATCAGTGTGTCAAGGATATCACCACATGGGCTCAGGAACACTTCATAAAACCACTGTGAGTAACTACAGTTGGTCGCTACATCTGTAAGTGCAAGTTAAATCTCTACTAAGCAAAGCAAAACCCATTTATCAACAATATCCTGAAATGCCGCCGGCTTGGCTGGGACCGAGCTCACCTGATATGGACTGATGCAAAGTGGAAAGGTGATCTGTGGTCTGACGAGTCCATATTTCAAATTATATTTGGAAACAGAGGACGTGGTGTCCTCCAGAACAAAAAGGAAAATAACCATTCGGATTGTTATAGACGCAAAGTTCAAAAGCTAGCATCTGTAATGGTATGGGGATCTATTAGTGCCCAAGGCATGGGTAACTTACACATCTGTAAAGGCACCATTAATGCTGAAAGGTCCATACAGGTTTTGAAGCAACATATGTTGTCATCCAAGCAACGTTATCATGGACGCCCCTGCTTATTTCAGTAAGACAAGTGTTACAACAGCGTGGCTTTGTAAAAAAAGAGTGCGGGTACTTTCCTGGCCAGCCTACAGTCCAGACCTGTCTTCCATCAAAAATGTGTGGCACATAATGAAGCGTAAAATACGACAACGTAGACCCCTGACTGTTGAACGACTGAAGCTCTACATAAAACAAAAATGGGAAAGAATTCCACTTTCAAAGCTTCAACAATTAGTTTCCTCAGTTCCCAAACATTTATTGAGTGTTGTTAAAATAAAAGGTGATGTAACACAGTGGTGAACATGTCCTTTCCCAACTACTTTGGCATGTGTTGCAGCCATGAAATTCTAAGTTCATTATTATTTGCAAAAAAAAAATAAAGATTATGAGTCTGAACATCAAATATCTTGTCTTTGTAGTGCATTCAATTGAATATGGGTTTAAAAGGATTTGCAAATCATTGTATTCTGTTTATATTTACATTTAAGACAATTTCCCAACTCATATGGAAACGGGGTTTGTATTTCGATTCGACTACTTGTACGCGTTTAATACATTTAATACAATACCATGACAATTATTTGTTTGCTGTTTTTAAACAATAATTAATTTAATTAGAATACTAACTGTGTATTTATAGTGTAAAACTTGCAGTTTCATTTAGCAAAACACATACAATTGTTTGATTTGTACTATTTCTGTGTCCCTTTTACATAATTCATGAAACTACCATAGCATTTAATTTATGATTATGTGTAAAAACATCAACTTAAACCCCACTTTTTACAAGTTATTTTAAAGACTATATCTGCAGTCTAATGTGATAAGTGGTACCTTGACTTACAAGTTCAGTTGGTTTTGTGACACAGCTCATACCTCGAAAAACTTGTAAACTTGCCGTGCATTGAAATGGATTTAAATCAATTTAATCGGTTCTTTGCCCCTACATAAAAAGCACAATTTTAACACATAACATGCTTTTGAAAATAAAAACTAACTTTAAAATGTAAATATTGCATAAAAACAATACACCACAATGTACTGCAAACATCTGGTATTTTTATGAAGTAATTTAATTATAATGTACAGCATTTGGAGAGCAGCCCTCTTCTATATTTCTTTGAGTTGCTTTTCCATCAAACACACCATCAGCAGCATCTCCATATTTTCATGAATAAATGCCTGCCATCTATAAATTAAAGTTAAAATCCTTGGTAGGCGTTATTGACTCCTTTTGCTTCAGTATAGTGCACTCAAAGTGAACGCTCTTTCATGTTTTTTGATTATTTCTTTCTTTAATTCAATGAATATCATTGGCTTCTTCTTCTTTTCAGCGCTGTCCTTTACACTCAGTCTTCGTTCCTATGGTTGGAAAACAGAAGTAAGTATGTCAATCTCTAGCTATAAGCTATAGTAGAACAGATGTTTTGGGTAGATTTCATGGAGATCGCTGTGACATTCGCTATGCCAACTAACAGTGAGAAGGCTCCTATCCTGAATGTTTTCTTGCAACCCAAAGCACAAGAATTAGCCGAGAGACAGCTCGTATTCAACTTCTTAAACTGGGACACTCATAATGAGGTAACACTGTACATGTAACATGATCTGGTATGCATTGCTGACATACATGCATTGCGTGCATTCGTAAGCTTCCACTTTATGAATAAGAACCACAAGAGGCATTATGCATAGGAACTTGTTACATTCCGAGGAATAATAAAACCTAATATGTAATATGCAGTGGATCATGATTATCTTTGTCTATAGCTCATTCAAAAGCATTTTTGTTTCCAATAACATTGCATCAGCTTGCCGTGTTAAGAATTTGTTGCATCTGGCTTATTCCTGCTGTACTTGAGAACTTAGGTGCTGATCTACATATCTGCCAGTGGCTGCTCGGTGTGTGTGTAATAAAAAATAAAAAATAAAAGACGTTCAGCGAAGTTAATATCCCACATAATTTGTGGCTTTATTGTTTTGTAAAACGGACCAAACTTGCCACAAAATCAACCACAACAAGATTGATGTTTCAAAAATTATTTTAAAGATTGAAAGTTGCTATTAATCCCACGTGGGTGCTCAGCATTGGATCGGCGCCTATAGTTGAGAACATTGTAAAGCTGTTGAGTGTGATCTATAGCAGTGAATTTGTTGGTAAATGAGAGACTGTGGGAGATTCGCATTATGACATCTCTGTCAGTGTAAACAAGGGAGTGAGGACGTGGGTGGGCACCGCAGGAAGACATTTGATGGGTTAGACCAGGGGTTGGCAACCCGCGGCTCTAGAGCCTCATGCGGCTCTTTAGCGCCACCCTAGTGGCTCTCTGGAGCTTTTTCAAAAATATATGAAAAATGGAAAAAGGTGAGAGGGAAAAAACTTATTTTTTGTTTTAATATGGTTTCTTTTGGAGGAAAAACATGACACAAACCTCCATAATTGTTATAAAGCACACTGTTTGTATTAAACATGCTTCACTGATTCGAGTATTTGGTGAGCGCCGTTTTGTCCTACTAATTTTGGCGGTCCTTGAACTCACCGTAGTTTGTTTACATGTACAACTTTCTCCGACTTTCTAAGACGTGTTTTATGCCACTTCTTTTTCTGTCTCATTGTGTCCACCAAACTTTTAACGTTGTGCATGAATGCACAAAGGTTAGTTTTGTTGACGTTATTTACTTGTGTGCAGTGCTAATCAGACATATTTGGTCACTACATGACTGCAAGCTAATCGACTCTATCATGCTATTTAGGCTAGCTGTATGTACATATTGCATCATTATGCCTCATTTGTAGGTATACTTGAGCTCATTTAGTTTCCTTTAAGTCCTCATAATTCAATGTATATCTCATGACACACTATCTGTATGTAATATAGATTTTAATTTTTTTGCGGCTGTGATATAGCTTTTAATTTTTTTGCGGCTCCAGACGCATTCGTTTTTGTATTTTTGGTCCAATATGGCTCTTTCAACATTTTGGGTTGCCGACCCCTGTGTTGGACAGTTGACATGTCAGTTGGAGCTATTCAGGGACAAATTCGATTGGCAAAAAGCACGATGATTTGCCATAATGTGGATTGTATTGGACAAAGTTATAAGGCTGCGCATAATTCACGGGGGTTGGTTGAATTTGCCTGAATTGGCGCAATCACAACATGGCATATTCCAGGAGGCTCTGAATATCTGCAGTGAACATGAAAGTGTGGGTTAAGTTGTGCAAAATCTTGTGTATTTTGTGTGCATAATGTTAGCGTATCACCTCATCGTCCTGCTGAAGAACACAAGACTCTGGCTCTAAAAGGCTGGCACCCACTCTGGGGCTCATCCAGGCGGAGAGGGGCTTCCTGCACATCCTTTGTCACACCATTTGGGGCCCTTGTGTCTATGTGGCTGCCCCGGCGCTCTGGACCCACTTGGCAGATCTATATGCACACGGACATCTGCTCCCTGCTCTCACCCCCACCCGAACCTCCTGGTGGATAAGCACAACAACAAGTTACAGAGCCTACAGCTTTGATGCATGCACACGTACATTTAGCAGTCCAGCTGCTGTATGTATTTTAGCATTGTTCAAACTTTTTATAGGCCCGCTGCTCTACAAAATGTTAAATATTGTCTTGTACCCATAAAAGTAGACACAAGCAAGTCCAATTTGGGAAAAAAATCAATACAACATTTAGTTCTACACTCCCTAATCTAATGTCTGCTTGTGAACAATGCGTTCTGCAATCAGAAGAATGCGCTCTGACAACAAACAGGGCAGTGGGTGGCAATTGTGGTGTATACTGCTGTAAACTAGCATGCTTTTATTTTGAAGGCTAGACTTGAACAGCATGTGAGGAGAGAAAAAACACAGATGTAGACTTGGCAGCACATTGTAGAAGAAAAAAACAAGACTTGATTTGTGAAACAACTATTTGTATAAGAAACAAAGAAAGTGATATTTGGATGCGGATGCAGGAAATGTCACACAGGAATTTTTTTTTTAATTCTTTACTTGAATGGATGCCATTTCTTTGCTCAAAACTTGATAACAGATATCCAAAGTCGACCCATCAATCCATACATCTATTTCCTACCGCTTGTCCCTCATTGGCTTGACATACAAATTCAAATATAACATAGCATTTTAGTGCAAAACAAACAGTAGCTAAATAAATTACAATGAAACAAAAACAAAATGTTGTCCACCAAAATTATGGTATCAAAATAAATGACCAATAAAAGTGCTGATTTTAACACAAAGAAAACATTCCCCACCTCAATAGATTTTTGTAAGTAATAATAATAAATAATAAATGTTATTAATTTCATAACAGCACGTGCCTTTAATGTTAAAACTCAGTTGATGCAAATGAGAACAGCATTGAGCAGTGGAATCGTGGATTTACTATGAAGTTTGTATTTTTAATTGTCAAAATTAAATCCGTGGTGAATTTTGGTAACAGCTCTACACTAGCATGTTGCAATACTGTGAAACAGGTGATCAGTGTACAGTGTACAGTGCAGGGTCCAAACAGCGCTTGTGTGGTCTTCTGACATTAACGTGTTTTTTTATAGTTACTATAATTTT
>NC_084621.1:39974477-39979477 GCF_033978795.1 Nerophis ophidion | reverse complement strand
GTGCGGCGGCCGCGCGGCGCGCCGGAGCCCCTGATTGGACGCCCGTGTCACAGCGCCACTTCAAAGCCGGAGAGGAGCCCAGAACCGTGGAAGAATGGGCGGAACACATCATTGTATTGCACACCTCTAAAAAAAAAAAAAAAAAAAAAAACAGTGCTCGGATTCATAAATATAAAAAGATCCTCAGAGGAGGGCTGTGCTTTTTTTTGTGTGTGTGATGGCAACTTCACTTCTAGGGGTGAGTCTCCTCAAAGGACTTTCTTACTGCTTCAATTAGTTCTTGTCACTGCAGGCAGCTCCTCTCTGCTTGGAGGGATTAAACTTTAACATCTGCTCCCAAACTTGCAGCACAGTCCGGTAGCTTGTGTTGTCGGTAGATGGGATAGAAGTTGGTGCGCTAAAGTCTCTTGTAAAAGTTTGCGCAGGTATGGAAGCTCAGGCTGAAGATTAGAAACAGATGCGATGTTTTAGTGTGGGGGGGAAAAAACGCCCGGAACACTAACTTGCGGCTTTTCTGTCCCCTGCAGGAGGAGCCGAGGTTGGGATCGACTCCTTTAGCCATGTTAGCGGCAACCTGTAACAAAATAGGGAGTCCGAGCCCTTCACCGTCCGCCATTTCGGATAATTCCTCGTCATTCGGCAAAGGCTTCCACCCGTGGAAGAGAGCCGCCGCCGCCGCCAGCAGCTGTAGTCTGGGCACCGGTCTGTCCGGTTTCGGGGTGTCCCGCAACGGCTGCGGTATCTCGGACTCCTTCGCCTCCAGCGGCTCCACGGGCTCCAGCGCCTTCTCCCTCACGTCCGGCGCCTCGTCCGGCCCCGCGGCCCACTTCGGGAACGACTACTCCGTGTTCCAAGCCTCCGTGTCGAACGGCTCCCAAGAGTCGAGCCACCAGCCGGTGTTCATCTCCAAGGTGCACACGTCTGTGGACAGCCTGCAGGGCATCTACCCGAGGATGAGCGTGGCGCACCCGTACGAGTCTTGGTTCAAATCGTCGCACCCCGGCATCCCCGCGGGGGAGGTGGGGACCACCGGGGCGTCCGCTTGGTGGGACGTGGGAGCCGGCTGGATCGACGTGCAGAACCCGAACGGAGCCGCGCTACAGACGTCGTTACATTCCGGTGGACTGCAGACGTCCTTACACTCTCCTCTGGGCGGATATAATTCTGATTATTCCACTTTAAGTCACTCTGCCTTTAGTACAAACCCCTCTCCGCACCTGTTGACCACCGGCCAGCACCTGATGGACGGCTTCAAGCCGGTCCTATCCTCCTATCCGGACACCAGCCCCTCTCCGTTAACAGGTGCAGGGGGCACCATGCTCTCAGGGGGTCCACCCGCCTCCTTAGCGGGGTCTCCGAGGTCATCCGCCCGGCGCTACTCGGGCAGAGCTACCTGCGACTGTCCGAACTGCCAGGAGGCGGAAAGACTCGGACCGGCGGGCGCCAGCCTCCGGAGGAAGGGCCTCCACAGCTGTCACATCCCGGGCTGCGGGAAGGTCTACGGCAAAACGTCTCACCTCAAGGCGCACTTGCGCTGGCACACCGGCGAGCGGCCGTTCGTGTGCAACTGGCTCTTTTGCGGCAAGCGCTTCACGCGTTCCGACGAGCTCCAGCGACACTTGCGCACGCACACGGGGGAGAAAAGGTTCGCCTGCCCGGTTTGCAACAAGCGGTTTATGCGCAGCGACCACCTGAGTAAGCACGTAAAGACTCACAGCGCCGGGGGGTCCGCCGGTTCAGGCTCCGGGGGGAGCGGAGGCAAGAGGGGGAGCGATACCGACAGCGAGCACAGTGCACCGGGGAGCCCGCCGTGCCACTCCCCTGACCTGTTGCACCCGGCAGAGACGAGCCAGGGCGTCGGCATGAACGGCCTCTAACTCACTTCATGTGGCAACCACAAGAGAAGTGTTGGTAAGGACATAGCAGTGGACATATCGTGTGCGTAATGCTCCAAATGTCTCTTCGTTATTAAGAACATTGGCCGTTACATTTCTCAATAATACACACAGTTATGCACAATGTTTCTTATTAAACAAATCATCATTTTCAACAAGGGCATGACAGTGAACAATTTGGGTCTTTAATGGGACTGTACTTTTTTTCTTTAAAAACAATTGTCCTATACATTTGTCAACAAGAGGGATTAGGTGTAAAATTTGCTAAGAAAAATATGTGTTTTAATAGAGACATGCAAAATACTCCAAATTGGCCAGTATGTTTTTTAAGTATGTTGCAATGGACACACTTAATGTATAGGCCTTCCCATTATTCCATGTCGTTTAATAGGAGTAAGGCCTATATTTTTTTATTTGTTGATGGCTATACAGTTATATTATTATATTACAGAATCATGCATTTAATGGGGGGTATAGGTTTTTTTTGTAACGATGGAGTAAACGTATTGACAAAAAAAGCACTGTAAAAATGGTATTGTAAATTCAAAGTAAATTACTGGTTAATAAATTCCATTACATTCACAGTAAACCACTTTGGCGTAAAACGCTGTGAAATATAAGTATACTGTAATTTTTACAGTCATTTGTTGTAAGGTGCAGGAAACATTGGTTACAGCGTTTACTGTGAAATAGTACTTTTAAAGGCTGTGAAATCCTTGTAACTTTTTTATAGTGAGGCTCTTTTTTTTTTTCCAACGGCCAAAGTGAACTCCAATATTATTCAGAAACTCGGATCAACACATTTGGTGGGTAAGGACTTACTTTTCAGTGTAATTTTCCCATAATTAAGATAGTACCCTATTTTTTTAAAGACATATGAATTACAAAATGTTACATGTCATTTATTGAGAAAATATGCCAGTTTTTTGCAGAGTTTTGACTGCAGACACTACTGTCATTTACTTGTGAAATTAGGCCTATTTCATATCTTGTTGTTCCACAATATAAGTATCCCTTCAGGTGGAACATTGGTCAAAAGTTGTAGGAGCACTAAAAACAATAAAATACAATAAAAACAAAAACAAAAACAAACAAAAAAACATAGGACACCATTTATTTCCACGCTTTAATTTTTGGATGTATTGTCACACATTATTGGTCATGGGCAAACTCTGGCACTTTATTACCGACACATATGGAATACATGGGAGTAAAATTACGTTTATAGTGATCATGTTGGAAAACACACACACACACACGCACACGCACACACCAAGTTATAGTTCCTTAAATTACTGCAAACATGTGCTGTACAAATTGAAACGTGTAGGTTAGCATATACGGCCTATGTCAAAAGGTGAGTAATGTATTTGTCCAGGAGACGATTTTGTATAGCTATTTCTAGTTGTATATGGATTCTAGTAAATATTTGAAAATATACGGAGATGTACTTGGATTTTTGCTTTGACATGATATGAAATGTATTTGTGGGGAGTTCTATTTAACCACGACTTTTCTTGTATGTAGGGGTCTATATCATTAGGCGCACTTTTGAACTTATTTGTAAGGTTTGGAAATGAGTTTCTGTTTACCCACTGTTGTTTTTCTGTATTATTTTATTTAAAGAAGCATGTTGTAAAGTGATTTTTATTTTACAGTGATAACTTTTTATGTTACCTTCTGAGAATGGCTTTTTATATAAGCCATTCAATAAAGTCAAAATGGACTCAGAATCAGTTTGTTGAGACAGTTAAATAGTTTGGAGCCATGGAACAGACATTATTTATTTTGAATTTTTTAAAGCCATTATCAATATTTGTAAAATACTCGTTCTAAAAAAAATGGTGGGTTTTTATAGTTTGATGGAGGCCAACCACCCTGCGACATCATGCCCCCCCCCCCCATTATCATTATTAAATGAAACAATAAAATATAAAGGGTAACACAATAATACAAATAAAACATTTCATACATTAATAATCTACAGAATAAAATATGTTCTTTTGCAAGAGCATAAAAATGCCTTCTTGCTAATGTCAGAGTATATGAGTGCGTTCAATAATTATATTACATGATGTAACGTCCTTCAGAATATTATCCAATATTCCATACTATTCAAAGTATGTGATTTTATTTGTTATTTTGGTTAAAAAAAATGTTTCTAATACAAAGTGAAAATTTGCTCCAAATAATTTTGCGTTTATTACAGATGACACATATTTGTTGTGATGAGTTTCAACAGAAAAATATGACCACGCTACCATGTCAATATTTCCTAGACGTAACAATATTTGTTTGCATGGCTCGGAGGAAAACTTTGAGCCAGATTAAATTGAAGTGAAGCGTGATTAAAACCATGTTTTTAGTAAAAATATTGGAAAACAAATTATACTATATTATTTTGAAAATAAATACCGTTTTAATTTATAGACCCATAATAACGGTGGAACTTTTTTGCACATGGAACTCTTAGGCACTGTTTTTTTGTTGTTGTTTTTTTTTTTGCATGTGAAATAAAGTCATTCATTTACAGCAGTTAACAAAAAAACGAAGATCATTTAGGGGAAATAGGTTTTGTCACACCATTAATCATAGCAACAATCAAACGGTCTGCCAATTGTTTTACTAAATATAATTTAATTGAAAGGAACACGTGGTAGAAATGGATACATGGATGTTTTAAATCCTTCAAGATGAATGAGTAACTAAACCTTAACTTTGGTATAGTTCGTGTTTTAATACAATGCAATCTTTTAGCGCCCTCTCGTGTTAACACTATTGATTGGCATACAGTTTATTTAATTTAATATGGAACCATTTTGATATAGGTAACCTTTTTTATAGGAGATACTGATTTTATTTCATATATTAGCTGTAAACATTATTCATCAAATGCGCACTGACACACTCCCCTTCCTTTTTCTCCGTGCACATCCAATCACCAGCCAGGAATTATTGTCTCACAGTCAGTTGGAAATAATAGAACTATTTTCAAAAATGCTACTTTCTCCCGATTTTTCAGTTATCTTTGACTTTTTACTAATTGTACACCTTTTTAGCACTGCAATCAGTGGTTTTACCATGAATTGATTAACGTGGACCCCA
>NC_084621.1:39959477-39969477 GCF_033978795.1 Nerophis ophidion | reverse complement strand
TGGGGTCGCGGGGGGCGCTGGCGCCTATCTCAGCTACAATCGGGCGGAAGGCGGCATACACCCTGGACAAATCGCCACCTCATCGCAGGGCCAACACAGATAGACAACATTCACACTCACATTCACACACTAGGGCCAATTTAGTGTTGCCAATCAACCTATCCCCAGGTGCATGTCTTTGGAAGTGGTAGGAAGCCGGAGTACCCGGAGGGAACCCACGCATTCACGGGGAGGACATGCAAACTCCACACAGAAAGATCCCGAGCCTGGATTTGAACCCAGGACTGCAGGACCTTCGTATTGTGAGGCGGACGCACTAACCCCTCTGCCACCGTGAAGCCCTTTAACAATATATTGTAAAATGCAACTGCGCAGTAAAAGATAGTGTAAAAATATCCAACTTTAATGCATTTATGTATGGTATTTGTATATCAATATTTTTTTGTAAAACTGTATTTTGCCAAACCTAAACATACATACAAATACTATACACAATATTTTACAGAACAAATAATATTGTTGAAACAACCCAGGATAGTAATTAATTTGACCCAGCATTTGGGTTGAATATTCAACCCAGCAGGTTAAACATTATTTCGTGCAGCCAGGTCAGACCATGAGGGGCTAGAAATAGAAAAAAGGAAGACTGAGGGGGAAATTGCAGGGACAAAAGGGTGATACATTTTAATTTCCCCTCAGGAATTAATAAAGTATTTCTGATTCTGGTTCTGATAAGACAGCGAGACAACAACAGCAACCAAAACAATAACGTTAACAACAACAACAAAACAATATCAACAAACAGGGTATGTACAAATATGATGGTAAAAGTGATAGCAAAGAAGCAGTTAGTAAAATAAATAATAATACAGAAATGTCAATGAACATTATTACACTACAAATGAAGCAATTCAAATACTGATAAAATAGCACTATTGATAATGAATGATAACAATTACCTCGATTATCAACAATACAATTGTTCAAATGCAACAATACATATATGCAATGGTTACTTGAAATACAAAAGAAAGCAGAAACTGTAAATGGAGGGGAAGAAAGAGAAGCCCACTATATTAACCTTGTAGATTGTTATGGTAACAATAGGTTAAGCTTTGTCCATGTGCCACATCTTACCCAGTTTCCCGTAAGGCAAGAACGTTGATATATGTTTGATTAAACGTGATTGTATGCACAAGTGTATGTATGCTTGTATATGTACAGTGTGTGTAATGTAAAACAACTTAACAATTGCAAAAACGATGTTTAGCTCTCATTCAAATATTTAGACTTTTTGCCACAAAAGTTTGTAACAAGACATATTGTAAAAAATATATATATATATACAAAAAACAACAACAACATAAAACATGTAAATATTTGTAAATGTTAAATCAAATAAATAAGAATACCGCGAAAATATCACGTTTGTATCGATCAGACAATGATACCAATTTGGTATCGATACAACCAAATCTAAGAAGGGTCCGCCCACCCTCACTTCAAACTCAGTCACTCCCAACATGCTCGGCGAGTGAGCACACAGCGGCAATGCGAGCAAGAGGACACATCTTCAGAAACAGTGTCAAATGTCTCTTTCCCTGACTGTGTGCCTGAACAGAACTACAAACATCTCATGCCAACGGTGAGAGCTGGTTTTGATCGAATTCTAACGTTTTTTATACTTCTATTTGTGACCATAAGAAGTGAGCGGCAGTGTGCTTTAAGGGAGTCATTAATGTGTAACAACTACACAAACACACTTGTTGTGACAGTGATACTGGTGTCCATTGCAGCTCTACTTTTGTCCATTTTAAATACATACGTGCTGCTCAGGTGTGAACTAAGATAGTGATAAATATACAGTATATTTCAAGTATGTTACAATTAAAATGATTAAATCTGACAGATTTGTAGTATGGACACTTGTCTGACAAGACGCATAGAAAAAACTGTCTTATACACCTGACAAGACCAACCTGTTTTTGTGCGCTGGCGTACAAAAACATCATCAATGACTCAGTCACTGTGACAAGGTATGAATCTGTTTTACTCTAACTAGTGACAGATGGGAGGCTCAGGCCTTTATTCTATCTACTTGGGTAGTGTTTCCCTGCAAGACAGACAGAGGTTCACAATACTGAGAAATAAAACAACAACTTAAAGAATACCGTGGATGTGTTGTTAAACTGTATGTTACCACTCTTAGACATGTAGTATCATTAGGGCCATAGCTGACGCGTGGAGTGAAGTTGTGATTAATCAAAAACATCCTTTAACAAATTAGATATGCAAATCTTATCTTTTTTCTACTATTCATTATCTGGTCTAATTTGTATTCTCTATTCATATTTACTTTTATTAATTACATAGCATTATCCTACTCAATTAATACTTGGCTAGGTTAGTTTTGTATATGTTTAATTGGTTCAAATATTTGAATTAATCTAATCCGCTGTCCACAAAACTGAATTTCAGCGTTTTTTTTGATTGGCCCTATACATAGAATAAAAATAATTAATTCCATCCATCCATTTTCTACCGCTTGTCCCTTTTGGGGTTGTGGAGGGGTCGCTGGAGCCTATCTCTGCTGCATTTGGGCAGAAGGCGGGGTACACCCTGGACAAGTCGCCACCTCATCGCAGGGCCAACACATATAGACAGACAACATTCACACACTAGGGCCAATTTAGTGTTGCCAATCAACCTATCCCCAGGTAAATGTCTTTGGAGATGGGAGGAAGCCGTAGTACCAGGAGGGAACCCACGTAGTCATGACGAGAACATGCAAACTCCACACAGAAAGATCCCAAACCTGGGATTAATGATAAAATCTTAGATTATTATTACACATTATACTAATTGGATTTGTAATTTATAACTCAAACCTAAAATGAGGGAATCATTTAACAACATGCAATTTGATTCCGATTCTTGGAGTAACGATTGCATTCACAATCAATTCTCGATTCAACACGATTCTAACGGTAGAAGAGAAAGTCAAACACAAATACGAATAGATGGAGTAGATACTAGTGATTTAGGGCTATATAAGTAAACATTGATTGATTGATATTGAATGGGTAAAACAAAACACATTTTTGGGAGTAATAATAGATGATGAAATGAACTGAAAATCTCATGTAAAAAATATACAACATAAAGTAACAAGAAACACATCAATAATGAATAAAGCAAAACATGTTTTAGACAAAAAAATCACTTCATATTCTTTACTGCTCACTAGTGTTACCATATCTGAGTCTTTGTACAGAAATATGGGCAAATAACTACAAAAGTGTGCTTCATTCAATAACTGTGTTACAAAAAAGATCAATTAGAATAATACCTAATGCTGGATATAGAGAACAAAAAACCCTTTATTTATTGAATCAGAAATATTGAAATTCAACAATTTGGTGCATTTGCAAACAGCTAAAATTATGTTTAAAGCAAAGTACAACCTGCTACCCAAGAATGTACAGCAATTCTTCTCAACAAAAGAGAAGTATAACCTTAGAGGAAGATTACATTTATAACATTTGTATGCCAGGACAACACCTGACACCTTTAGCATATCCGTATGTGGAATTAAATTATGCTCCTCTGTGAGCTACCACCTTATCGTGGTAGAGGAGTTTGCGTGTCCCAATGATCCTAGGAGATATGTTGTCCGGGGGATAAACAGGTCCGAGGTGAGGGATCAGACAAAGAGCAGCTCGAATACCTTTATGAAAAAGACAAATCATGGAGCAAGATTTCCCTCGCCCGGACGCGGGTCACCGGGGCCCACCTCTGGAGCCAGGCCCGGAGGTGGGGCACGATGGCGAGCGCCTGGTGGCCGGGCCTGTTCCCATGGAGCCCGGCCGGGCACAGCCCCAAGAGGCAATGTGGGTCACCCCTCCAATTGGCTCACCACCCATAGCAGGGGCAATAGAGGTTGGTAGCGCTGTGAGCTGGGCGGAAGCCGAAGGCAAGGCACTTGGCGATCCTCGGCTACAGAAGCTAGCTCTTGGTACGTGGAACGTCACCTCACTGGGGGGGAAGGAGCCTGAGCTAGTGCGCGAAGTGGAGAAGTTCCGGCAGGATATAGCCGGACTCACTTCGACGCACAGCAAGGGCTCTGGAACCACTTATCTCGAGAGGGGCCGGACTCTCTTCCACTCTGGCGTTGCCGGCAGTGAGAGGCGACGGGTTGGGGTGACAATTCTTGTTGCCTCCCGGCTAAAAGCCTGCACGTTGGAGTTCAACCCGGTGGGCGAAAGGGTAGCCTTCCTCCGCCTTCGGGTGGGGGCACGGGTCCTGACTGTTGTTTGTGCTTACGCACCAAACAACAGTTCAGAGTACCCACCATTTTTGGGTACACTCGAGGGAGTACTGGAAAGTGCTCCCCCGGGTGATTTCCTTGTCCTACTGGGGGACTTCAACGCTCATGTTGGCAATGACATTGAAACCTGGAGAGGCGTGATTGGGAAGAATGGCAGCCCGGATCTGAACTCGAGTGGTGTTTTGTTATTGGACTTTTGTGCTCGTCACAGTTTGTCCATAACAAACACCATGTTCAAACATAAGGGTGTCCATATGTGCACTTGGCACCAGGACACCCTAGGCCGCAGTTTCATGATCGACTTTGTAATTGTGTCATCGGATTTGCGGCCTCATGTGTTCGACACTCGGGTGAAGAGAGGGGCGGAGCTTTCTACTGATCACCACCTGGTGGTGAGTTGGCTGCGATGGTGGGGTAGGATGCCGGACAGACCTGGCAGGCCCAAACGCAGGGTCTGCTGGGAACGTCTGTCAGAGAGAGTTTCAATTCCCACCTCCGGAAGAAGAACATGTCACAAAGGAGGTGCTGGACATTGAGTCCGACTGGACCATGTTCCGCACCTCTATTGTCAAGGCGGCTGATTGGAGCTGTGGCCGCAAGGTAGTTGGTGCCTGTCGGGGCGGTAATCCTAAAACCCGTTGGTGGACACCAGCGGTGAGGGATGCCATCAAGCAGAAGAAGGAGTCCTATCGGGTTCTTTTGGCTCATAGGACTCAGGAAGCAGTGGACAGGTACCGACAGGCCAAGCGGTGTGCAGCTTTAGCGGTTGGGGAGGCAAAAACTGGGACATGGGAGGAGTTCGGGGAAGCCATGGAAAACGACTTTTGGACGGCTTCGAAGCGATTCTGGACCACCATCCGCCGCCTCAGGAAGGGGTAGCAGTGCACTATCAACACCGTGTATGGTGCGGATGGTGTTCTGCTGACCTCAACTGTGGATGTTGTGGATAGGTGAAAGGAATACTTCGAAGACCTCCTCAATCCCACCAACACGTCTTCCTATGAGGAAGCAGGGCCTGGGGAATCTGTGGTGGGCTCTCCTGTTTCTGGGGCTGAGGTTGCTGAGGTAGTTAAAAAGCTCCTCGGTGGCAAGGCCCCAGGTGTGGATGAGATCCGCCCAGAGTTCCTTAAGGCTCTGGATGCTGTGGGGCTGTCTTGGTTGACAAGACTCTGCAGGGTCGCGTGGACATCGGGGGCGGTACCTCTGGATTGGCAGACCGGGGTGGTGGTTCCTCTCTTTAAGAAGGGAGACCGGAGGGTGTGGTCCAACCATCGTGGGATCACACTCCTCAGCCTTCCTGGTAAGGTTTTTTCAGGTGTACTGGAGAGGAGGCTACACCGGATAGTCGAACCTCGGATTCAGGAGGAACAGTGGGGTTTTCGTCCTGGTCGTGGAACTGTGGACCAGCTCTATACTCTCGGCAGGGTTCTTGAGGGTGCATGGGAGTTTGCCCAACCAGTCTACATGTGCTTTGTGGACTTGGAGAAGGCATTCGACCGTGTCCCTCGGGAAGTCCTGTGGGGAGTTACTCAGAGAGTATGGGGTATCGGACTGTCTCCGATCAATGTCAGAGCTTGGTCCGCATTGCCGGCAGTAAGTCGAACACATTTCCAGGGAGCGTTGGACTACGTAAAGGCTGTCCTTTGTCACCGATTCTGTTCATAACTTTTATGGCCAGAATTTTTAGGCGCAGTCAAGGCGTTGAGGGGTTCCGGTTTGGTGGCCGTGGGATTAGGTCTCTGCTTTTTGCAGATGATGTGGTCCTGATGGCTTCATCTGGCCAGGATCTTCAGCTCTCACTGGATCGGGTCGCAGCCAAGTGTGAAACGACCGGAATGAGAATCAGCACCTCCAAGTCCGAGTCCATGGTTCTCGCCCGGAAAAGGGTGGAATGCCATCTCCGGGTTGGGGAGGAAACCCTGCCCCAAGTGGAGGAGTTTAAGTACCTAGGAGTCTTGTTCAAGAGTGAGGGAAGAGTGGATTGTTAGATCGACAGGCGAATCGGTGCGGCATCTTCAGTAATGCGGACGTTGTACCAATCCGTTGTGGTGAAGAAGGAGCTGAGCCGGAAGGAGAAGCTCTTAATTTACCGGTCGATTCACGTTCCCATCCTCACCTATGGTCATGAGCTTTGGGTCATGACCGAAAGGATAAGATCTCGAGTACAAGCGGCCGAAATGAGTTTCCTCCGCCGTGTGGCGGGGCTCTCCCTTAGAGATAGGGTGAGAAGCTCTGCCATCCGGGAGGAGCCCAAAGTAAAGCCGCTGCTCCTTCACATCGAAAGGAGCCAGATGAGGTGGTTCGGGCATCTGGTCAGGATGCCACCTGAATGCCTCCCTAGGGAGGTGTTTAGGGCACGTCCAACCGGTAGGAGGCCACGGAGAAGACCCAGGACACATTGGGAAGACTATATCTCCCGGTTGGCCTGGGAACGCCTCGGGATTCTCCGGGAAGAGCTCGACGAAGTCGCTGGGGAGAGGGAAGTCTGGGTTTCCCTGCTTAGCCTGCTGCCCCCGCGACCCGACCTCGCATAAGCGGAAGAAGATGGATGGATGGATGGACGGATGGAATTAAATTATGGAATTGATTAATCAAACAAAGCACCGTATGATTTAGTTTAAAAGACAGTTCAAACTACAGGTGTTCACAGAGTACACATAAGCGGTAGTAAATGGATGGATGGATCTTGAACACTTTTTTTGAGATAAAGATTATTTATGTATTTAATACTTGTTTACTTACTATGATATATTATTTATTTATTTATTTATTAGTTTGTCACCGTGTGTTATAGAGAACATGGAAATGGGATAAAATTGCTAAAACATGAAAAGGGGTAGGATTAAATAAGCTCAGCTTCTTTCTACTCCTTTTCGGACGTGCTGTAATGAAACAACCGGAAATATGTGATACATTACATTGTATTGTATGCATGTTTGAAATAAACTGAAACTGAACTGAATTCAACACAATTCTTGATTCAAACTGACTCACACAATATAATATCTAGTATAATAATAATAATAATAATAATAAACGTTTTAAAACGGGTTAAAAAAGCCCCTGGCTCATGATGTATGTAATGATGGAATTAAGCATGAAGATAGCTAAAAACATCTTTAAAAATGGTTTTGTAATATTTTTTATAGATTTAAAAAAATATTATGAATTGATTTAAAATCGTATAAAAAAACAATCACGATTGAGATTGACCACTCCGAGTATTTACTGAAACATTTTGGACACCTCCATTCTGTATTAACACGGTTGTGGTTAGATATTTGTATGCACTCGTCACAGACATAAATGTTATATTAATTTTGTGCTACTTAGGCTATTGGTGAACACATTTTTTTCTGGGTGTAATGGTTATACAGCGCACTTTTTCATTTACTGAAGGTTTGGGACCAATTGGTGTTGATTGAGGATTTTCTCTACTGGCTTGGCACTAATTATCTAATTTAAGACCCAGCTGTTAGTTTTCTTTTGTAGACCATGTACCAGGGACTTTTAGAGACTGTGTAATTGAATAAGAGTCTGAATTAGAACATTTACAGCATTTAGTTTTTAGGTCCTAGGGCAGTAAACAACAAAACAAATCTGGTTTTGCTGCTTGACTCTCTTCCAGAACTAAGGGAAACCTTTCAAGATAATATGCTGTAGCATGACATTACAGATGAAAATATGGCGGCTGGAAGAGCAAACTGCTTTCCTCGTGCGGGTAGTCTCCTGCGAAGTAGGTCAGAGGGTACACTGATTGATCTGGATGAAAATACATTGAGTGGTGAAATTCTGAAAGGTAAAACTAATTCTCTAAATTGTAAGAAATACAATCAGAAATTGTTTATAAAGATGAGTTACTGACATGTGACATTTTTAATAGGTGGAAAGGCATCTCAAGTGATAGAGAAGCATACGTCAACAGAAAACCCCTTTTGGAGCAAGCTGTCAGAATCAAACCCTTTCTTAGATGACATTGTACACACCAACAAAGATAAGCTTATTTCCAACGCAGCCAAGACATATTCAAGTACTGCAAACCACCTGCAAACAGACAATACAGACAGCATTAGCACATCCTCAGATGAGGGCAACTACCTGGAGAAGAAAAACAAAGCTAACAACAGATCTGGGAGATGGAGGAGTGCCACAGACATTCTTGATGAATTTGAAAGAAAAGTGCCAAAGAGGGTAAACAGCTTCAGACCACCCCAGACCGTCCTACACCCTGATTTCGAGTGGCTAAAAAATGACAGAGAAGCCTATAAGATGGCCTGGCTGAGCCACAGGCAGTTAACCCGCTCATGCCTGGACCTAAACCTGATGAGCCAAAGTCCTGGATGGGCTCAGACTCAGGCTACAGACTTTCAGGTCATCTGCAAGATTGGCAATGCTGGAGGCTCAGTTCAGCTGCCAGACTCTGACATTAGTATACATTTCCCAGAAGGCCATATTGCTCCTGGTGAAGTACAGGAAGTAACACTGAAGGCAATGCTGGACCCTCCTCCTGGACTCAATAACAACTACACAACAACTATCAGTCCACTTTTGGAAGTAGTGCTAAGTAATATCAACACAAAGGGTACGATCTCCTTAAGGATTAAGCTGTCTGGAGAGGTGCGAAGTGACCCAATTAGTCAGGGTTTCACCACAGTGTTTGGCCTTATGTCTAGCAAAAGAGAGGGCCCTTATATCAGTGTAGATAATTGTGATGTTTTAAAAAACACAATGCACATGAAAGTCCAGCACCTGAAGACACATTTTTATGTGATAGCAGTCGCTGAAGCTTCTGCCATTCAGTCTCCTGCTACATCAGTCTGGGATTACCTTCACCGCCAAATCACAGTTGCCGTTTATGGACCTAGGTACATCCATCCAACTTTTAAGGTTGTAATAGTCGTGTGCTGTCATGAAGAAGTACCGCCAAAGCTTCCCTTTACAGATATTTGTAGAGGAAACAAGCATCTGCCGCCACTGGTGCTGCAGCTGTGGGGAATGCATCGCCTTAGGAATGACAACCTGCATGACTTGTTTATCACTGTTAGCCTCACAGGCTCTCCGTTTCAAATCCGACATGAGGACAAGGTGAAAGAAGTGAGGCAAAGCAAACTCAAAATAGGGACGGTTTTGCATTTACCAGTGGCCTTATCTTGCGCGAACAGCAAAGACATGAGTTCTTTTGAGGTAGATCTGCAAGTGGCAGAGTTAAGGTCTTCAACTGTTGCTGTTTTCCAGGTCCCTTCTCCTCCTGTGGCACCAATTCGATGTGACAAGCGCAATTCAAAGAAGACAAGTCAAATAAAAGAAGCTGAAATGTCAAGGAACTCCTCTATTCGCGAAGAAAAAAATCCAGATATTTCCAAATTTAAAGACAGACCTGTGAACATAAAATGGTACGGTGTAGCTCTAAAGTCAGTTCTCCGTCAGCCACGTGTAGACTACCTACTGGAGTACTTCAAGGGAGACACAGTGGGTCTCTTATCAAAGCAGACCGTTAGATCTGTGGGAAATTCAAAGGCGAAAGAGTGGTATATTGGATTCCTAAGGGGCAGGACTGGTTTAATACACTGCAAAAACGTCAAGCTCATTACAGCCGATCAAGTGATTGACTTTACCGGTATTCAAGTGACCACAGACGTGCTTCTGGACAACATGACACTGCCCTTCAAGAAG